>NW_015113521.1:16585-76939 GCF_001443285.1 Poecilia latipinna | reverse complement strand
AAAAAAAAACCTCAAGGCCAAACTAAAGCTTAGCAGTGATGACAACCCAAACTTAAGGAATAATGATGAGTTGAATGCACAGCAGCTCTAATTCATCACATCAACAGATCAGTGCAATCTTTTCTCAGAAATCCCTCCACAGTATATTGGTGGCACAAATAATTCAAGACTTATTAGCTTTTCCTTTCTGACAGAGAGATAAAACCATTTAGATCGCGCTCACGTCTGCCTGTCAGCCTAATAGTCCCAGCTGGAAAACACAGAAAAACAGCTCAAAAGGTTACTGATTAATATTTTATATCTTGCCATTTATATTGCTGCCACAAACAATAATATATAAAGGAAATATGTGCTGAGAATTGTCATGCAGCTGTTCATCTGAGCGGCAGCTACCAATAATTCAGAAATCCACTTTGCTTTAGCTTCTGTTTAAATGTTTATTCTCACAAATGGCAGATCCATAGCTGCAAATTAGCCCAGTTTAAAGCTCAGCAATATGTTCAATTAATTTAATAATAAATGCACGTTGAACAAAAAGAAATTAACTCTTCCAAACATTATTCTGAGAGTTGCTATGTGTATAATTATTGTAATTATGTCGGTGTGTAGCATTTTTCTACATTTATTTCTGGGAATAATTTTCCACGTGGCACTTGCCTTGCTTCTGCTTCCCCCGACTCCCTCCATTTTTCTTTCAGAAATGTGGCTCCGTCTTTAATATATTTCCTCATAACTTTGCTTTCATTTTCTGTGCAGCAGAGGCATCCTACTCATCTCTGCTGCAGCGCGAGTTCATGTTTAGGCTGATGATTTTTACCTAAAACTCCTGACATTTCCTGCAGTGCCTTCCATCTGTCTCCCCATACTGCCTCCCTCTTTCTGCGCTTAATAAAACCAGGGAGAGGAAATAAAACGAGGGAGATGTTACTGTGAGAGCAGGGTAAATAAAGGTTAAAACTTTTATTTTCCCATCCTTCAGGTGGGCCTTCACTCTCATCATAATCTCTTCCTACACGGCCAACCTGGCGGCGTTTCTCACCGTACAGAGAATGGAGGTGCCCATCGAGTCTCCCGACGACCTGGCAGACCAAACCAACATCCAATACGGCACCATACATGGAGGCTCCACCATGACCTTCTTCATGGTGAGACAAGAAGAGAGAGATTTCATAGGGGGGGGGGAAGCATTTAGACTTGTGCGACTAATCCAATAATCCATCAAAACACTTTTCACTTTCTCCTTCAGAACTCGCGGTACCAGACGTACCAGCGAATGTGGAACTACATGAAGTCCAAGCAGCCCAGTGTGTTTGTGAAGAGCACGGAAGAGGGTATCGCCCGTGTCCTCAATTCCAAGTACGCCTTCCTGATGGAGAGCACCATGAACGAGTACTACCGCAGCCTAAACTGCAACCTGACGCAGATCGGAGGGCTGCTGGACACAAAGGGATATGGCATCGGCATGCCGCTGGGTGAGTAGACCATGATTGGTAAGACACCAGGGTTTGTTCACGCAGTCAGAGAACATGCAGACTGGGCTCCTTCCCTGTCGTGTTGATAGAAAAATGGCTCCTCAGGCTGTTTGACAACTTGATTTGATGCTGAAGAAGCAGGTTACACCAACTTTTATGAGCAAATGAAAGCTTATGACTCATACAGAGCTTCTGCTGTCTCTCTCTCTAGGTCAGTATTGATCTCTTTCTTTGTGGAGTATAATTATTTTCAGCTGAATATAGCTACTATGGTTTTTCTGCAACATTACAGTATGTTAAGCTTTCTGTAACCGCATTGTGTTTTTTATTGCAAGGAGACCTTGTTACAGAGGCATAGAGTGCCAAGCCTGCTCTGGCCATTAATCAGGCCAGATTATTTGTGCATCTGTTCTTCTTGGCAAATTAAATCCATACTGATTCCAATTAGACTTTGGTCAGTCCTGCCAGAGTCTGGCCTGACCTCATCATCTGTCTCACGCCTGTTCCTGATGATAAGTGTTGCTCTATAGACATGCATAAGTTATGGAGTACCTGCTGTAGGAACAGATGCAGCCAGAGTAGCAGGAAAAACAACAAAGGAAGGGAAAAAAAAACATATTTTCAGGAGGCTGGTCTGTCAGTCAACCTATGTGTTAAGCAATGAAAATATAAGCAGCACGATCTCTGGTGTGCCCCCAACGGATGTCGTCTCTCGTGCTCACCGCTCCAACTGACAGCAAGCAATTACCACAGGCTTAAGAATTAAAAGGAGAAGTCATTTGGGTTCCCATATTTCATCTTTAAATGTTTCTCATTGTTATCAGCATCAGTGTAACTATGGTGATGAAGATTTTCTAGACACTTTATCATGAAGTCGGTAATAAGAGGCAGCCGGAGAAGTAGAATAAAGTGACTAGATATTTACGTGCACATGAGTGCACAGTGCAGCGAAATGTATCCAGAGGATTTCAGAGTCAAAAACCTCAAGACGACTGCTTTGTTCAGGTCTGAAAGACAAGCGATGCATTTCAACTTCTGTTCAATCCCAACTTTGCAAAACATCCTGAAAAACTGCCTTCGAGTCTGGATTCCAGTAAATTCTTTATTTATTCCACCTGGATAAATTGGTTAATTTGTAATGTTATGACAGGGTGGAAAACCAAGGCCTTTCACGGGGGAATTATTTTTGCAAAGAAATTCTTCAAAAATATATTATTTAAAAATGTTACACTGGTTTTATAAAAACCTGAAAAGGTTTTCTCCAGATAGGATTATTTTGTCCTTCTGCAGAGTAATCCCTTTATTTCTTGTTCTCCATCTTTAATGAGAGGAAAAATAATCTTGACACCTTAAGAAGATACATCTGGATCTCATTTGTATCTCATGTAGATGATTTGAATAGTTGACAGTTTCTGTGATGAAAAGATTTTAATCATTTTGTGAATGTTGAAGTTTTCTGAAGTCAGTCATCCTTCTAAAAAGTTGCCTAACTCGATATTGGATCCTAAAGGAAAACTATATTTTAGAGAAAGTAAATACACAAGTTTACTAAAAAATGTAAAAAGGTGGATTAATTAATATCTTCTTTCAAATCACACATTGTGTTTGTTAGTTTGTGACGGTCTGTGTTGACGAGGTGATGCGAAAAAATATTAACAGGTGACTCTAGAATAAAAACGTATGATTTACATAAAAAGAGCTAATTTACACTTCCTCCTGTCAGTTTAGTACCATTTTGTTTGTTTTTTCTTCACCATTCAGGACCTATCTCTGTGACTGATTATGAATTTTAGATTTATTTTTCCGTTTAGTGAATAGGTGCCATTTGGTCCTCATTAACAATATTTCTCTTGGGCAAGTGGAAAAAAAATTGAGATGCAGATTAATGTTTTTAAAACTGGAAGAGTTCTGATGACGAATTGAGACATTACTAATTAAACATTTTATTTAAAATTTGTTTTTTTTTTCCTTGTATTTTTTTCCTGTTCATTTTTCAGGATGAACTTTGGCTAAAATCATAACTTCATATGCTGACATGAATGTTCTTATTGCTTTTGTTTACAAAAGAAGAACTTCATTGAGCCTGACAGGTATTAAAATAAAACCTGGGTTATTACATTTAAAAATATTTTCATCAGTGGCATTTTTGGTACATAGACTTTAGCCAAAATACATCACAATCATCTGAATATAGCAGTTTTCATTTCTTTTCCATTGCATTTCTTTGCCATTCCGTCTATTGAGCAGCATAAGTATTATCAATTTGACTTTCTTGTGAATGAAGGAAAAGTGTTGTAGTCCACTTTCAGCTAGCTGACCAGCAGTCCACAGCAATACTCAAGAGTGGGGTCATGCTGTGCTACGCTGTGCCCCATACAGCTGAAGAAAACGGTGAAATCTCACTGACATCTCATTATAAGGAACCCAGAGTGCAGGAATGGTACATCGGAACGATATAAATTTTGCTGTTTGTAGCCCAACTGGGTTTCAATTTTAATGCAGAGGGAACATTTCCCTTTACTGTGCCAGAGTGAAGACTGCTGCTGCTGCTCATGTGAAATGTGCCTCCATAATAACTTGTGCTCAAAACAAATGTTTTTTATTTAGACATCAATGTTAAGTTCAGTCATCTGGACCATGAAGTATGTAAACGCAAACTTTAAAACAGCAGCGAAAATGTTTCATTTGTGTTTTCACCAGTTTTTGAGCATTTAGCAAAATCTCTTAATCAGATCAAAAGAACAAAAAATTCTGAAAAAGGCTGCATTCTGTGACGAAAAGGGGATAAATACTCGGTGGTGGTTTTAGTTTTTAGAAATGGTTTGTTCCACTATAGCAGCCACTGGACAAGTTTTGAATTATGTGAAAATATCCCAGAATTTGTTTTGGAGTAATTTCAGCGTAATCATGTATTCCTCTGCTTTCCTGCAGGCTCTCCATACCGAGACGAGATCACGCTGGGGATCCTGCAGCTGCAGGAGAGCAACAGGCTGGAGATTCTGAAGCGACGCTGGTGGGAGGGAGGCCAGTGTCCTAAAGAGGAGGACCACCGAGCCAAAGGTTGGGTCAGCACAATGCTAGTGTTACCACCCACTGTCCATTTGAACTCTGTGCTAAATTACAGCAGTTGTGGTTTAGGTGGATAAATAGTTCAGTGTCAGCTTTATTTGACTATATATGAACAGAAATGCAGTTCAGTCACTGCCTCATATAGACCTTAACTTTAATAAAGAGCCAATACATTTTGCATCCAAATAAGAAATCATTTCAAAGATGTCATTCTAAATTACTTGAAATGCCACTCCAGTTTTTCTTAAATGACACTGATCATCAAAAAGTCCTGTTCATTTGTCGTCTGTTGACTGATTGATTAATTCCACTGCAGTCACACTTGTGCTTTGCCGTGTTATCAAAGCTGTCATTGATTGACAGATCAATGGATTAGTCTTTTATACACAAGATGAAACCAGCCAAGGTGCAGTCCCAAACTCCGACAGACGCTCTGCCGTGACAGATGGTGCAGTCATTAAAAATGTGGAACAATTAGCGTTTTAAGTGGTCAGAATGTATCCCGGTTACACCGGAGTCAACACTTTGCAGGAAGATGGATGTCGCCAGATGTTCTGCAGAGAAATGTGACTGTGTGTTCGTGCCGAGGTTTTCTGGGGGAACTCTTGGAGTTTCAGATATATTTGACGGTTAAATGCATCACACACAGATGGAGACGATGTGGAGATGAAATAAGGGAATTAAACGGCATTTATAGGAAGGTTTAAGAGCAAGTCTGTTTGGTTTAGATGTTGTTTAAAAGTATAAACAGTCATGCAGACTGGGTTAAAAGCCTTTAATTTGCCCCAGTAGTGCCTTTCCTTTAGTTTGTGGCTTGTATGCTCCTCAGCTGACATGGATTTCTATTTTTTTTAATTTCTGAAAACATTTTTTTCCTATATCTGGATGACCATTCATTGGAAATTCATATATTTATTTTATAGTAATTATTAGGTGTGTCAACATTTTTTTTCAGTGAAAAATTTGTTAAAAAAGAAAACAAAGTTTATTTCCCCTGTTACATAAATGAACTCAAATTAAAAGAGGGATTTTTTTGGCAGCTAAAACGAAAACTGTATTTATCTGTAGGATTTTTTTAAGGTCTTTTCCATAGGAACAAAAAGTGTGATATGATCTGTTCCTTTCATTCTTCACCCTGTCTTTGCCATATTTTTCCTGAGGTATTAAAAAGGATTACCGCCTGTTATTTTATTCATTTACATCTTGCTTGCTGTTTCTCGTTTATTGATTGTACAGACTCAAATTTTCCCCCAGCATCTCAATAAACTAATATTTACTTCTGGCACATCTCGCTGCAACAAGACAGCATTGTTCGTCTTCATTGACTTTTTCCCTCTGATTAAAGCTTCAGCAGCCAATCTTAATGGAATCATGAATCCGGCCGCTGAATCGATCCGCAGCTCTCTGTCATCTGTTTCAGTAGCTTTCTTTATTTCCAAAACAGGAAAACAATGAGATCTTGATAATAATCCAAGTGTGTGTTTTCACCTAGATCTGCTGTGCAGTTTGGACAATAGTTTTGGCTTGTACTGTAAGTAGACTCACAAATTGTTGCCTTTTATGGAAAAGGGGCAAGTCACGATGGCATTAATCAGTCAATGCATTCAGAATGAATTAGGAAATTGATGTTACAGTGTCATTGGGTTAAACTGAGGTCTGCTTAAATCAAGCATTGACCTTGGAAGAGATGGAAGCTTGTTTTTGTGTTTGTGTGCGAAGTCTGACAAAATGAATCCATTGAAGATCCATTATGAATGATCAGATGTCGCTCTGTTGATGATCACGGAGGGAGCTGAGTGAGTGTGTGTGTGTGTGTGTGTGTGTGTGTGTGTGTGTGTGTGTGTGTGTGTGTGTGTGTGTGTGTGTGTGTGTGTGTGTGTGTGGCTGTGTCTGTGCTCACAAAGAAAGAAAACAGCTGGCAGGTAAATCCTGCAACAAAAACAGAACACATTTTCTGACAATCTGTGGAGAGCTTCAGCGAGAGGCTCAAGGATGTGAACTTGGGAAAATAGTAGAATGAGTTTCTAAGAAGTGCTTTCTTTGAAGTAGTTTGTTTTTTTGTTTTTTTTGTACTTTTCGTTTGTGGTTTTGAAGTCAGACGAACAATTTCAGTCAAGAATTGCCCGCAGTTGCTGTTATCATACTGGGCAATTGCAGGACTTTGTTTTCTTGGTAGCAATGCTAGTTTATAGAGTCTTCTAGTCGCTGGGAAGAGAGGACTGCAATTTCACTTCTTGACCCATTTTGGATGCCACCGTCTGTCTTTGAAAAGCTTTCTACTGCTGTCACAGAGTCATTCATAGGTTGAGAGGTACTGATTCTAACATCCATCAGCTGCAGTAGGCAAAGGAGGCCATCTAAGGACAGAATCCATCCCCATAGTCAAGCTGAGCAGCCAGAAATGCTGCTGTCAGTTCCACAAAAGCAAGTCTTACTGCACATAAAAAAGAAAACTGTAATCAAATCTGAGCACACAAGATAAAATACTGCAGGACTTCAAAATCTGATTAGTTATTCACTGAATATTTAGGGATGTTAGTGGTAGTGAAGATAAAGTCTAATGAGAAATATTCAGTTATTTTCTTTTTTTAACACGCTTTTGGCAAACTAGTGCAAAGGGAGAAATACGGACAACAAAGGCATAAAGGGAAAAATACCACAATACATTTCTAGCAGGACTAACCAGACTCCCAAAAAGACTGCTTCCAGCAAAGAGGAGCAATACAATCCCCTCTTTCTGTAGAGGGATTAAAGACACCAAACTTGAATCACTGAGGAGAAAGCAGAGGAAAAAAAGGAACATAAAGCAGCCTTCATACTGTAAAATCTCCTCTGGCAGCTTCTCTCCTGAGTTTTCCACTCAGTTCTTGACATGAACTACATTCAGAAACAGGACCTCACAGCATTTAAACACCGGCTTGTTATCCATACAAGAGAGTCACACGTCCCATAGGATGTTCATATTCTGAAGAGAAAAGCTGCCTAGAACCACTGGGCCCTATGTGAACAGCGACTGACCTCTAAACTTACGACTGTTTAATTCCTGGCGCGAACAACTACCACCAATGAGCGACTGACTTGGTTAGAGCGGAACAACAGATTTGTTCATATTCAGCAGCACTGCAGGGGTTTTCATGTTATGACACAGCTTGTCAATCAAACAGAAGTCTAGGCTTTAACTAGGCCTCTCCAAAGCTTGCATTGTAATTTTTTTGACATTCAGCTGTGGGTACTGGTGTGCTTTCCGTCATTATGCTTCTCCATCACCCGAGTGTGCTTGAGCTTAAGGTAAAAAAAATGACATAACTTTTTCCATCAGAAATTTTTGAGTCTCCTGAAGTTCTGTAATTGTTATTTTTGATTCTTTTGTGACCTAATGAATGAGTTTTCAATGCAGCATTGGGCTTATTGTGGACTATTTTCACCTTTTCTTATATTTTGCATAACAGCTCTTGCCGTGATTTGATGAAATCACAAAACACTAAATAATCAACCACCTTGTTTCTCAGCTGTTCTGGGATTCCTTAGGATCAAAAGTTGTGTTTTGAGATTTTTCTTTTTCTTGTACTTATATTTCATATGATTTCTTGATTGTACAAATCGGGTAATAATTGTGGCTAATGAAACAGATTTTTCCAAACTTACTGATTTGATTTGGTTTAGTTTGGGTCATCTTCATTGATCCCTCTGTTTTTGTGTTTTTCAGGTCTCGGCATGGAGAATATCGGCGGGATCTTTGTAGTTCTGATCTGTGGCCTCATCGTAGCTGTGTTTGTGGCCATCATGGAGTTTGTGTGGTCAACCCGCCGCACCGCTGAGACGGGCGAGGTAAAACTGCATCCTCATCTTCCTCTTGCATTTTCCTCCTACTGCACCGTTCCTGAGCTTTGAGCACAGTTTCTGCAGCACAGCCACATAAACACTTCATGACTTTGCAAAGAAAAACTAAATATAAATTTGTGATGTGAATTTGTCATCTGGCTGGCTTGTAATAAAAGGGTTATAAAAAAACATCAAAGCAGTCTGAAGTCTTTATTTCATTTGTTGTCTTTTCAGTTAATCTAAGCTTTAGTAAATGTTTAGGGCTGTTTTGTGCAAACAAGGACGTTAAGTCAAATGAAAACAGTAAACAAGTCATAAGTTTGCAGTTTTGGAAGTGAACAGGAAGATTCAAGTCTGGTAAACATGGAGCAAAGCTGCGGAGCTCTGATAAACTTCTGTTCTCTTGCACTGAAAGGAAAGCATAAACATGTCTGTCCTCATTCTCAGTCAGGCTGCATTCTATTAAAAAAAAAACACATCGAACTGGAAATGGCGGTCTTTGTTCACAAACCGCCATCCTTTCACTGCAGACACAATCTCTACTTCTAAAAATATATTCTATGACCATTTACACAGTCACAAACACAGAGGCACACGGGTGAAAACAGATACAGGCTACACTCTCGCAGCAGGGAAGATTTGAGAAAATAAAGTAGTGGTTTCCGTTAAAGAATGAAGAGTAACTGTCAGGATATGGACCTTTTGTCACCAATTCTTATCCTAGTCTGCTGAGAACAAGCTTCTGCCGACACAGAGTCTGTTAGATCGGTTAGACCTGGGCTCAGGTGAGCAATGGCAGACAAGACAAATGTGGCTTAAATGCACGGTCAAAACTATTGGGATCAAACCATGAGGCGTTCCATAACACAAATCAACCACGCATCTCACCATGCTGTCTAAAAAGACACAAAACATTAATAATATATCCTCATCGCAATATCTGGAGTAAAAAATATTACAACGGACTGTTTGGATAATAATTGTTGGCTAATATATTCCAAGTGTAACTGATATGAATTTCACATGTAACACAAAAGTGATGGAGGCACAAATAAGAAGGAAAAATTATCTATCACAGCTGATGATGTCAGTGCAATCTTTATTAATATTATCACAGTCACAGGTTTTCTGATATTTTGCAGCTCCAACCGAATTAAATATGTTCCGTAGATTTGTCTTCTGCTTTTCTCCAAATAAAATTTAAAATAATTTCATGAATGTACTATTGCTAGGAGGGCTGCATATTACCTGAATTTTATGATGTAGGTATGATGTAAGATGTAAGAATCTATGTAAATGGCAGCGCAACAGGCTGCCTTTTAATTCAAGTTGTGCCTTTACCATTTGCATATGCTCAAACAAATCCTTAGAATAAAATGAACTGGGAAGGCAGAGCCAAGCTGTGCCTACCTGAGCTGTGACACGAAGGACAACCGTGTTTTTGTTCGCTTCCACAGTCGGCTCTCTGCCTGACCAGAAGAGAGGGACGATTAGTTAACATGTTTAACTCTTCAGTTTCCTAGCCATCATTTTAATTAAAGCCATTTAATTACAAACTATGCCTGAAGTTCATTTTCGAACACTTGAAGATATTGAGTTTTTTTTATGTCTCCATGCAACTCACAGTTGCACAACTTGGAGGATAATATTGGTGTACTTTAGTAGCCATAGAAACAGAGTACAGTTATATTTTAAGGTTTTGAAGAAAAATAAAGTGACCCAAAAATAAGACGAGAAAAATCCAAAACATGAATTGAGACAAAGTCACATTTATATTCTGCTGTCATTCGCTTGTTTGTCCTCTGCAGTCAGGGTTTGTTGTTCTGGCTTCTATCCTCTTGTATTTATCGGTTATTGATTTGACTCTGTGCAGAGATAGCACTGGTTGGATGTGGATTCAGAGGAAGCTGCACAAAGACATGCACTGATAAAAAACCTCTGTTAACGCTGCTTTCTTGCTTTTTCTATGTTCAAATATGCTCTTTTAAAAAAAAAAAAAAAACTTCTGACTGTATATTTTCAGAACACAGACTGTGGATGTTGAATCGTCACAAATTAGTTTCTAATTGAATTGTTATGTTTTGCTCTTGAAATAACATTTTAGAAATATAAAAAACATGATTTTTTTAAAGTTGTTTCAGGGTCACTAATATGAGTTCTGTCTCTATGATGTGTTAAATGTTTGAGTAAAGTATTAGGCCACAGTCAGTTCAAGTAAAAGAGAAGATGCTGTGCAGATGGAGCGGAATGTTTAAGATTTATTTATTGTTCTGTAGCAATCAGAAAAAAAAAATGTCCGTACTGCAGATTCTTAGCGTTCCTTCTCGTTTTTTTCATCTTTTCTTATCTCCCTTTTCTCTCTCAGGTCTCTGTTTGTCAGGAGATGTTGACAGAGTTTCGAAATGCAGTTTCTTGTAAGAAAAGTTCCCGGGCTCGTCGGCGACGGCCCCTGAGCAGTGCTGGGGGTGGAGTTCTGCGTCACCCCTCCCGACTAGCTCTAGCAGGCCCTAGGCCAATTCGGCTAGTCCGAGAGATGCGACTCAGCAACGGGAAACTCTACAGTGGCACCGGGCCCCTGACTGGGGGTTTGGCGGGGCTGGGGGCAGGTATGGCGACAGGACCTGATTTGGGCCCGGGGCCACAGAGGCTCTTGGACGATCCATTAGGCGTCAACTCTGCCTCTAGTAACCCTCCTGCGCCTCCCCCTATGCCAGCCTTTGAGGCTCCGCCCGCCCCGCCACGCAGCTTCCTGCAGAGCTGCAGCCATGTCCGCATCTGCCAGGAGTGCCGGCGGATCCAAAGTCTGCGGCCGGCCACGCTCACCCCTCCGCCGCCTCCTCCACCTTCTTCCTCCTCCTCTGCCTCGTCCTGCTCCCGTATCCCTCCTTCGCTGGCGATGTCGGGACATCACCATCGCCATAATCCCCACCACCCCCTCCACTACCACCACGGGTCCATGTCGTTGCCCCGCCTCCCTCCTCCTCCTCCCCCAATCTCAACAGACAGAGCCGACAGTGATGGGGGAACGGCAAGCCCACTACGGGCGAAAAACAGACCCGCGCCTCCGCCCAGGCCGCCGACTGCCAAGGCGCCAACATACCCACCAACAGACTTACTTGGGGGACACAACTGTGCTTAAAAACACTAAGTAAAGACTCAAAAGATACATTTTAAAACATTCAAAACTTTTCCTTTGGCCCCAGCAACACAGCTGTACCTGTCCAAACTCCTGAGGAAGAAGGGAGAAGAAACTATTTGGACCCATTTGTAGGGTGGATCCCTCAAAGTGGAGCCTTTGGCTCAGCTCACACTACAAACCTTTACTGAGTGATGATTGATTCTAAGCCCTCTAACCTGGTAGCGGAGAGGATTAAATAAATTGAACTCTGGAATTTGCAACTTGAAGCAGTTGCACGAATAGGCAAACAGAGAATTAGCGATCAGCTTCAGATTCAGTCCGCCATCTCTTACCTCGGCAAATCCTCCCACTGCAAGAATAGACGACTTTGAGACACAAACAGGTAGAGGTCACGGGTGTTTTTGGTTTTGTTTTTTTTTTTTTTCCATTTGAATACTGAAGTAGGTGTTTGTGTAAGAGGAGACCGTCCCGCAGACAAGTGGTAGCAGAGCAGTTGTACAGTAATCATGGTCTTCTGTCACTCTTTTGGACGTTTGTGGAAGGAGGATGTAGCTTTTTTTCCCCCATACTGTTTTGCTGTTTGTAAAGATTCCTGCTGGCTGGTGCTGTGATCCACAGAGCAGATAAACAAAAAAGTAATTACTTGCCTAAAGTGTTCAAAACTGTGCTGAGGTAGTTCTTCTGTTTCATAGAAAATGTATCAAGTCAGAAAAACGCACTGTGAGGCATCTGAAGGTAAAGGGCTGAGAAGCAACAAGAGTTCATTATTTTTATAAAGAAAAAAAAAAACAACAAAAAAAAGTTTGAAATCTTTGAGATGTCATGTTACACCACTTCAAGATGTGACAACCAGTTGCATAGCAATGTTTTTAGGTAAAAAAAAAAAGTATTATTTTTATCATTGTTTTGGGGAGAAGAACATCACTTAAGGCCTTTGCACACCATGTCTCAGTTCTTCAGTTTATGTCAGCGGAGCTATCATGAACATGAATGTTATTGTCTAAAATTAAATCAGAAAAACCGTCTGATGTGCATCAACCATTCAGATATAAAGAACCTGTAACTGTTTATAGAAGTGTTGGTCTTCTTTTAGATTGTCAGCCGCATGCATAAATCGATCTTGAAATGGTCACCTATGTTTTTTCAGCTGACGAAAGTCTTTCTTCATGCTTGGTTGGATGGACCAGCTTTTTACTTATTTTTCTACTGTAAATGACAACAAAACCGCCTTGACAATATAGCATTTCTATTCTGCCTTGTATTGTAAAATTTCCACAAAGGTTTGATTAATTAAACCCTTGGGACAACATTTGCTAGCTTTTGGCTCTCCAATTTGTTAGATGACCGTTTAAGATAATGTAATATGTGTGGACTTGTGCAAAGGCCTTTTGGTTTGTAGTTTTTAATTTAGCATCTGAGGCTATTTCTATTATCTAATGACACTGATGTCACAAAATGGGTGAGCAGGTGAATTTAAAATACACCTCAAGATGTCACTTTAACATATATTTTTGTACGCATTAGGTTAATGTAAAATTCAGACGTATAAAATTTATACTGAGTCAAGTTAGCAGTTTTAAATCTTTCTTAGCATGCTAGGCTAAGTGAGGCTAACAGGAATGGAAACCAATTTCAAGATGTTCCGGCAAGCAGTCAAATGGGGAAACATCTCCAGATCTTATTTTAGAAAATTACCTTTCATCCAGAGGCTGAAAATATCAGTTTTATATAATTTTATGTGAAACTAAGCTGCTTAACAGCAGGGTTATTTCCACAACGTTAGCCATAGCTTAAAGCTAACTAGGCCGTTCTCTAAATACAAAACCTTCTACCAGACTTGTCTTCTTTTTTAATAAGGATGATTAAGTGGCCACAGTTAGAATACAAAATATATTATTCAGGTGCATTAAAACTGGAAAATATTATTTCAGATAATAATCAGAAGATACATTGATGAGAGTTGTACCAATTGAGATTTTCATCCCCTAATACTGACCCAAGTAATTTAAGATCAGCATATCAGTACATCGGCAAAAACCGATATGTATCTGCATATCACCCTACAGCTTAAAAGTCCAATGAAATGTATTAGATTCATGGTGTAACTGTGCCTGACCAGTGAGACTTTAGATGCTATAATGTTTCCTATTTGTCTTTCTTTTTACTATAGGATAACACTTTTGCATGTTTCCTCTCTCTGGTCACAACTTGGTAACTCGACTCATAAAACATTTTTGTGTCATTTCAGTAATTCTTGTGCAGACAAACCTTACAGAAAAAGTTCTCCTTCTTAAAGTTGGACTTGTTCTTCGAACGTTGTCAGACCTGATAGCTAAACGGAGATGTGTCTGAACACAGAGTGCAGAGCGGGTCACATGACAGAAATGCTTGTAGTTTATCTTTCACTCTGAGTGTCACTGTTAAGGGGGGAAACAAACAGTTCAGTTATTATGTACTTGGCCTGCAATGCAGTTTTGCAGTGCATGCCTGTACAGGTTTGTCGTGTGTTCTTGGATATATCAATCAACATAAAACCACAAAACTTGCAGTAGTGAAATGCCTTGACTTGGATGCCCTGGAGGACCACAATTTGATCCTCCGGTCTTATCCAGTGTTTTCTGTTTGACTGCACATAAAGTGTTCATGTTACTAAACTTACCTATTCGTACTGGTCAGCTTAGTAAATGTTTTAAGGTCTAGATGTGACCAAGCTAATGCATCTTTGTTAAGATTTAAATTTCTAATGCCATTTTTTGTTTGTTTGTTTCTTTGTTTTATGGATGAAGAAAATTAAAACACTGAAAACTGTGATCTTTAAAATGATGTTCAATTATAAAAAAAATCACTGCATTGTTGTGTGCTTTCAAGTACTTGGAACTCTGTCTATTCACGGTGCAGGATATGTGGATTCAGTATTTACAGAATTTTCTTTTAGTTTTTTTAGAGCATATCTAAGATATTCAAGGAAAATGGCAGCTTGGGAAGAAGAAACGATACTTGACATGCCATTGGCTGGTGTTTGCAAAGCAACAATCGAGTCATCTTCCTTTGGAGTTGATTTTCTTTGCTGCTGTTCCCCCCAAGAGTGAATATAAGGAAGACCATGGATGTTAGGTTGTCCAGTATCATGACAGTAGTAAGGTATTTGTTGTTTAAACTATTAAATTACACATTTATAAGCATTTAGTTGGGATCTCAAGTACATGCAAATTTCGGCTTTTGCCAGGCAGGTATGGTCCCAAACCCCAGCAAATACCGAGGATGCACTGTAATGCCTGGGGATTTTTGTTTCTTAATGTTGCAGAAAATTTTGCAAAACCTAATAAAAAATCCAAAGTTGTGTTAACTAAGACTATACGGACCCTTTTACCTCAGATAAAGATGCTAGAAAAAGAAATTTACTGAACACACAGATAGTGAAGAACTACCTCAGTGCAGTTGTATCAGTTTTAGGTCAGTTTATTCCGTTTATGCTGTTTTTAGGCTGTTTTTAGGCTCAAAGGAGTTTGGAAACTTTGTACTGTGCACACACACCTGAGAACACGCATACATACAAACACACATGCAGAAACATATTTGACTGTAAACTTGGTGGGCAAGCTGAAGCAAAGCAACACATTAAATTTGTGATTGTATTTTCATTGTGTCCAATTGGAGTGTTACTTGCAATATTATTATATTTTTTTATACAATGGAAATTTTTCCTGAAGATTCATTTCTAATCAAGTTCCCCGGCCCTGGGTCATCATAAACATGTCGGTTATGAACAGCAGTCCCACATGTGAAGGCTTACAGCTGTGTAACTTGTTTTGAAGAGCAGTGCCTGCACATGTTTATTCATTTTGTGATTTTTGTTTTACTTTTCCATATAAACTGTAATCCTGAGGCTGCAGCAAATGTGGAGAATGTTGATGAAAACCTAAATGTCACTGACTAATTAAGGTACGTTCATGCCTGTGTGTGTGTGTGTGTGTGTGTGTGTGTGTGTGTGTGTGTGTGTGTGTGTGTGTGTGTGTGTGTGTAAGGCTGTGTGCTTGGCTATCTTTGTGAGAACTAAGGTGAGTTCTGGCATTGAAAGTTTCAGATCCAGGTCTGAATGGGGCCTAAGTCGTTGGGATAATGCATGTCCTCACAAACTCAGCTATGCAAGTGTGAACATGTGTTCTGTTGCACATTTGACTATGTTTGGGTTTTTGTTTTTGTTTTCCTCCCTCAGATTTGTACCAGCAGATTTCAGCTGTTCGCACCAGAACAGGGACGACAGAAGGACTCTACTCTGATGATTCTGATGTTATCATGATTATTATCGATATTGATGTGAGGGGTGACTCTAGGAGGGTCTCCTCCCTCTGATGTTCAATATATAGAAACATATTTGGAATAAAAAAGAAAAAAAAAACACATTTTAAAAAGTCATTGTATTGAAAATGCATTTGACTACGATGTTTTTTTATTTTTTAGTTATTAGTTGTTTACTGTTTGGCTTTATTGATCTCTTACATCACTGTGGAATAATTTAACCAGCTCTTCTTATAAGGTTTGTGAGCTTTTGTTACTACACAGTCCTTTTAAGGTTCTGCTAGTGTTTTTTTTTTTACTTTGACTAGACCACTGCAAAACCTTTGTTCTTTTCTTTTTCAACCATTCTGTTCAGGATTAGCTATTTGGGACTATTGTCTCGTTAATTAACCATTTTCACCAAGGGATTATCTGTCAGTCAAATATCTTCACATCTGACTTTTAGATTGTTACACAACTGAAGTTGATTCTGACTGGAAGACCTTGCTAGCTTGGCAGCTAGCTTGGATGTTTTGATTTCCTGTGGCATCACGAAGCTGTGCAGAGCTAGAGGAACGTCTCAGCCTTGTTCTAGAAGTTTTATGATTCACTTTCTTTCCTTCAAGAGAGCAAAAAAAAAAGCTGAAAGTTTATTTTTCAGTTGTTTTGAATAGGTGTGTAAACTGTGAATCATTTTGCTTTCATAAAAGTGGTCAGACCTGCTGCTGGTCAGTTATTTCTGTGCATTTTCATTTTGCTGCTATATTTTTAGGTTTTTAGAAGAGCAAAACTGCAGACATGAACTCAGAGAGCGGAGCGAAGGAGGATGATAATAGTAATTTGGATGCAGGTGAGATAATCAGGGGCATTTGGAACAGCTGTGGAAGAGAACAAAAACAGAGACAGGGAATTACAATAGTTAATATAGAGGGTAATAAACTAGATAAAGCTACAAATTAGGGAACCTAAGAGAGTAAACACAGAAACAGAACACAATAAAGGCAGAAGAAAGTAAACCTAAATAAAGTATCTGATATGGCAACATCTTTATCAAACAGAAATAAAAGTATTTAATTTTATAATCAGTAATGATATTTTTCACAAACCCTAAAAGACTAAGATTTACATGATCATGACAGTAAAATTGACTATTTTACTGCTTCATTAAAGCTTATTTTGCAGACTGAAAGTACCTTTTAGGATTAACAACCTTTAAAGAGTTTTATATCTTAATAGTCTGGTTAAAAATTGTTTTCAATAAATTAAATGCTTTTATTAGCTTAAAGAGGAGATGCATCATAAAGAAAAGCTTAAAACACCAGTCTATGTGTAATTAATCTATATAATGTGACTCAATTTGTTTTAGTGAATTAAGTCACTAAAACAAATAAACTTGCCAATAATATTTTAATTTACTGAGACGCATATACAAGCTGGCTGCTACTTTACTCAAAATCTATGGATGCAGCAGGTTTAGTTTGTTCATCCTCTGCACTGAATGATATGGAAAGTTTGTCATAGCAGTCGACGTAAATTAGTTAAAATAGAAAAGATCCACAAATTGATGTTTCACACAAACTATAATTTCACAGATTGTGGGTTTGCTTGACCTCTGTGTCTGGACTGTCAAAGTTGTCCAACTTGCTCCTAGTTTATATTATGCATATTCTGTGCAGTTGCACCATTTTTTTTTCAGTAAATATGAAAACGCAGTGCCAGAATGTAAAAAAAAATAGCAGGAAATATAAAACTATTACTTCTAATGTCCACAGCGAATTCTGGGTTTATTATCAAACATGCTGCAGTTTACGAGGCTTTAATGCAAACTGCAAATATTTTATCTTTTTTTAATTTAACCACTTAGTTTAAAATCAGACCGTTCTAAGGATTTTCTGGAGGTTATTCAAACTTTATTTTACTCTCAGATGGATTTTGGGTGTCAACAAACACGAACTGGGGTAATATTCAAAATATAAAAGCAAACCACAGCCTTTGGGAAGTTTATACAGAAAGAGAAAAGGGTTGATAACAATAAAAGGCAAAGTATAAAAACAGTAAAGAAAAAAAAAAACACCAACACATTGAGTTAAAAATCTTTAAATTGTGTTTATTTCAGTGCATGCAGGGCTGGTCCAAACTGGCTGTGAAGTTACAAATTCTGCTCAGGCAAAGAAGATCAGAAAGGGAGATCTGCACTCTGTTTTCTAAGTGGAAGTTAAAAATCAAAAGCATGAAACAACATCTGAAACGCCCCAGGGTATGATTAGAAATTTCCTTCAAGAAAGGGATGAAAAGCATCTACAAATCACCTAAAAGTAACTTTTGGAATTTTAAGAAGAATTCAGTACAACTTGTTTAGCGCCAATTCACAACACCTGTCATCACAAGGCACTTTTATTTCTTTGTTAGAATCAGAACCTGTTTTTACTAGAAAGCCTGAAAAGAAAAAAAAACTGCAAAAATAAACTAATCCATCATTTAAATTCAACACCAGCCTTAAAAATGACGTCATACCTTTTTGACGTTACAGGGGTATTTCGAAAAAAATAATCCTTCCACCTAAATCTTTCCACATGTAGATTTTTAATTTATAATTAAAACGATGCACAATATTTTTTAACTTGAGTTTAGCGATCATTGACCCAAAGCAAACTTTATCTATTTACGTCGATTGCCCATATGCATCAGTAGTAGCAAAAAGCCACCAGCAGAGGGCGGTGGAGACCAACAGAAAATCAACCAGAAGAAGCGAACTTGAATCCACTAAGATTCCGAATAGATGGGACAAATGAAACGACATCTGAAAGCCCCTTATTTGACAAAGAGGACATTAGAGGATACTATTGATTCTTGCTAAAGGAAAACTGATACCTGAATGACTTCAGGATCTCCTTTAACTATACGGCAAACCCATTTTCCAGCTCAAAACATGTTAAAAGTGGTTCAACTGAGGAAAACAACTGTCTTCTGATTAGAAGAAACCATCCGATTTGTTCTCTGATCATTAGCATGCAGAGGGTTGCAGTAGAGGCTGACCTTTTAAATAGTAGGACTAGAAATGTTTCTTTTTGACTATTTTTCTCATGTTTCTTGTAATCAAATCAGGACAAAATAATGTCAAAAACTAACTAACTGACTGACTGACTAACGTGCAAAGAGAGTGAAGGGTTTTTTTTTTTTTTTATCAAATTGATCTGTTGCCTCCTCTGATCAGCACGTCCACATGGTTGCAGTTTCAGTTTTTGCAGCTCTTATGTGAGGTGTTTAGACAGCGGCACGTGGCAGCAGCCAATAAAAATATTAGGTGAGATAGCTCAAAATGAAACATAACACTAAGACGTAAAATATTACAAAAATATTTGGACACTGTTTCAATTACCCAATAAAAAAAAATGTTTAGACAAGGAGATGAAGCCATTCAAGGGAATCCAACACTGAATGACTGACACAAGTAGCAGCATGGCAAGAATGAATCAGAGGTTTAAGTTTGTAATTCAACCAAAATGGCACAGAATTAAAGACTCTTTTTCTGTCATTGAGCTAAGAAAAATAAATAAATAAAATGAAATAAGTTTTTAATATAAGTAATAACTTATATTTATTACCGGTTTTCTGTTCTAAAATGATAAATTTATGCAAATAGATGTAGATCACTTGTCTAATTCAGGAGAAAACACAGGCTACATAATCAGTCCTTTTTACGGTTGACAAGTTAAAGAAAAGTGAAGTTATAATCAAATTTTCTAGAATAATTTGCCTATTTTTAAATCAATCAGAATTTCAATTTCCAATAAATTACATATCTTTCTCAATTTCTTAAACTAATCAGAACAAATACAAATGGATAGTAACCTAAATAAATATTTAAAGTGGCCTTTACATTTTTTAAAGGTTAAAATCTATTAATGTAATCTTCTTGTGAGCTGTGATTGAATCAGTGCCTTAAAATTAATACTCTGCTCCTTCACACGTCATGCATGAAGCTTTTTCCAGAAACACAAACCTTACTTCTTTATTCTAACAGGATGACATGAGAAAAATATGGAGGAGTCGCTGAAAGCATTTTCTGACTCCTCCACTTCCCTATCTGCAGTTCTGATGACGTCATCATAGCATTTGTCGGATCAGCATGGTTAGCAGTGCGTCAGCTTTCTGCTTACTCCTCTTACCTCCAACTGCGTTGCACTTCCTAAGAACCAAAGACAACAACATTCTTTCTTTTTAAGCAGTTTTAGCCACAAACACCAAGAACAGAGCTAGTCAACAAAAAAGAAAATAACAGCCTCATTACAGATGTGTTTTAAATATTCATTTTTTAACATTCTTCAGAGATTAGCTGGCTGCTTTTCATTCACTCTGCACTTCAGCTCACTTCCATAAGTTATGCATTATTCATTGCACCAGAGAAACACTTCTTGATCCAGAAAAGTCTCCCTTATACCATTGGCTATTGGTATTCATATAGTTTGACTTTACTGAACCAATTATATCGTACCAACATATTTAGGGAAAATAATTAAATTTCAGTTTCTCTTTAACCATCCATTCACCTGCCAGCCATTTATCATTTCAGTGAGTGGAAATTATACCCTCAAGTCACATTTCTTATTCCATAGAAGCTGATTTGTGGTAATCTGTTAACTGTAAGTTGATTACATCATGGTGGAACCAGATTTTATGCTAAAATAGCATATGTGTGGAAACCTGACTGGCATATAAAGCTCGTTTTGGCTGAATAAAATGACAAAGCAGTGACATTTAGTTAGTAGAACTTTAATATTTTATACTTTTTTGTGTTTTAGTAGTTATTTATCAGTGTACTGCTGTTTTATTTCTTTTTGTCACCTTCGATCAGTTCATGTTGAAAAGTTTGATCCTCGTCTCCCAGTCTTTTCAATGACCGCTACCCTGTCTCCATAGCAACTGATTGCCACCTGTAGCCACTCACTCAACTGCTTCGCCTTGCATATATTTGCTCCTTGATTGTTGCTTTTTATGGAGAGACCCTCCCTTTGTCCATTCCCAGAAACCCAGCCTTGTGTTTATTTTAAGCACATTGTTTGATTGTGTTTCAGAAGCAGAACTAGTTGTTAGTTTTTTTATGCTCTACTCTATCCATCTATTTGTTTTGTTTTGTTTTCTTTCAAAATTGTTGTCTTCCAAACAATCACATTTAAGGGGAAGGACTTATTTGCACTTTAAGTGTTTTTGTAGGAAAAATCTGGTGACTCATGTAAAATTCCCTGCCTGCAGTGTGTGAATAAACCAGTAAACTGCATCATTGTTTTTGTGCAGCTGCTGCAAAAGCCCAATCTCTTAGTTTATTTAAGTGAGTGTGAAAAATGTGTGATTATAAATTTCTATAATCCCCCTCTAAATGCCTTGACTTAATGTGCTGTGACACACTCAAATGCCAGTTTTTATTATTCTTTTTGTGCTCACTCAATTCTGACCCAATGGTTTTTGAGAGTCTGTGCAAAGTACAGCCTCGGTTTCCTGTTTCAAACTGACAGGAGAGCCACCTATTGTGGGTTTCTGCTGCTGAGGTCCATCTACTTTGTGGTTTGATGCATTGTGAAATTAGAGATGGCGTTGTGCACACTGCAGTTGTAACCACTGTTTGAGTAACAGTTGCTTTCCTGCACCTCAAACCAGTTTGCCCAGTTTGCTCCTCTGACATAAAATGAGGCATTTGCTCTTTTTCTGGCCATTCTCTGTAAATTTATTAGACGGTTTTGCGTGAAAATTCAAGCATATCAGCAGCGTCTAGTGTTCTAATCGACATCGCCACGTTCAGGGTAATGTAATTCTCTTTTTCCTCTTTTCTGTTGCTCTATTTAAACTTCAGCTGTAGCCTCAACCAACAGCTTGTCTTCTATTGGTGTTTTAAAATTTTAATAATATCAGTTTGAATTAGATACTGAATGTCACCCACGTCGATATGAAAGCTACAAGCAGAGATCGTGACCAAACATATGAGTTTATGTCTGTTAGTTTCTGTGAAGATAAACTAACTTGAAGAACTCCAGAACCTTCAAATTCATATTTTTCTCACAGATTCTTAATCTATTCTGTAAAAGACTTTAAAAAATATTGTTATATATTTTGTCCAACATAATGATTTCCAAGTCTAAACAGTTAAAAAAAACACACATAGGCATCATCATAAGAAATGTGACCACATTTTTATTTTTTTTTCCATTTTGTGGATTTCAGTGGAAGTTGCATATTATCCAATAAGTTCTTGAAATCCACAATGAATGACAACAATACTTCAGGAAGTCGATGTGTCGCAACATTCCGGTAAATGTTTCCTGTTTTCCACAGTAGGCAGCTGTATGACTGTCTTCTTCCTAGCAAAGGAAAACCTGCTGGATGAGAAAACGTCTGTTTTGAAGAGCTCCCCTTTAACCCTGGTGTTTGACTAAAACTAATAATTATGGTGGTTTATGACGATTTCCTATCAGAATAAAGTGCCTTGGTTACATCAGGAAGCTGCCTAGTCGTTATAAAGCTAGAACATATTTACTCTGCAGTTTCTTTTCTGCGCTAATCGCTGCGCGTGTTGAAGAACATTTCTTGACATTCCTTGCAGCACGTATTTCTCCTCTGACACAGAAGCTGACATTTCCATCAAAAAGGTGAATCACACCACAAATATGCCCGGGAATCACACCTCAACCACAGTCTTTTTCCACTTAATCCTTCAGTAAGCTCCTAAATCAGACACTCTGGCTCCGTTAAAGGCACACCGCCGCTTAGGGTTTGTCATTTTCTCTCTGTCCTGAAACCTTCGCTCAAACAAAATACGTTCAAACGATCAGCATTTGTTTCTGTTGCGGATCTTTGACTAATGTGATTGTGACTTCTTGGCTGACATGTCCAGACAAATCACTCAGATTGTGCCAGTAATTGCACACCCTGCAGATTACATGAATTTCCACAATTCTTCTCTTTATGTCTTAAACACGGTGTTTGGATCTGATTTTGTTGGAACACGCAAAGATTTAGGAATTCCTCAGACCCTGACTTACAGGAAACCCGATTAAAGAAAAATGAAGCTGACTGTCAAAATGGGGGAGGGGTGAGGGGACATCATGTACTCCATAGGCAACAACAAAAACCTGTTATTTAACTAATAAAATACAAAGTAAAAATAAAACCCAGCAATGTCCCTTTTTCCTCAATAATAATCCTTAATAACCCTGTACATGGAGTTTTTATACTGTTTTTGTTGTTTCTTTGTTGATGTTTTGTTTATCTGCACCATAGCAACAGTGGCCTGTTGTACATCATAGCGATTGTTTAATTGGGTATTTTTCTATCTAAATATAAATGTCTTATCATATCTGCTTAAAGCAATATCCCAAAGAGTTCTGACTCAGCTAACAGAATTTCTATTGTGAAAAAGATTTTATTTTAAATTCAAAGTAATGCAGCTCACATATGAACTGTACACCATGTCAACCTGGCAACCAATTCCTGAAATGGAAGTCGAGGAAAATCCCCTGCAGGGTTATTGTCCTTGGAGAGCTCTGTAGTTGTTTTAACTCTTAATTTGCCTCAGACATGTTGAAGCTGCAGTTGAAACCAAATGTTTTCAGACACAATTAAAGTACCATCTTGCATCAAATCAGATTAAACCTTTTCTGCTTTTGGTTTTTAGATTTAACAATATTTCTGTCTGCTGATAGTCACAGTTTTGAGGAGGACGTTCTTGGGGGATAATATTTTATTCAAATTCAGGAGTTAAATTAGGTTTTTCTTCTGGCTAATTTAAGTTAAATGGATTATAACTGAAGGCGTAGATGTATTTTAAAACGGCATCTCAAAGTCACTGCCTTCACGTGCGACATCACTGAAAAATGAGCAGCAAACAAGCGTGACATGTTGCATCAGCATCGTTCTGCAGGACTGGCCCACCGTTTCAGCAAACTGTTGTTGGAAGTTTCTAGAAGGAACAAAGTGTTTCCCTCAGGCCATTCAGTATGAAACAAAACTCTACCAAAACTAAGCAGATTTACATAAACTTCTTGAATTCAGAGAAAGTTAAAAACTACTGCAGAAATTTGCAAATGTTGGGGGAAATATCTATTTCTAACTGACCTACACATGAAACCATTAGTGTGATTTAATGTCAAAGTGAGAGGAAAAAGGTCATGTGCTGATTACTGCGTCTAGTTTGAACTATGCAGAAAGCGCTTCACTCCTATGACTGTATTAGCAGCTGCTGAGTTTTGTTGTTTTTCTCCTGGAGGGACTTTCAGACCAAACGCTTCTTTGTGCTCTCCCTAAAACCTTGTCAAGCATATCACTTCACCTGTTTGTATTTACCCTACAGATATGAATACAAAGGTGAAGTCCACCAGCCCGTGAAGCAGAGTGAAAGAGAAAACTCCTGTTGCCTAAAAATGCGATGCAATCTGGAGTTCCAGTTTGTAGGCGGTATGTTCCATACAGATCGACTTCTTAAAGACGTTCATGTTTACGTAACAGATTCATAGACAGGCATTGTGTTTAACTGTGATTTTTAGTTTTCTATCAGCGTAGATGCAAAATTCAGCCAAAAGGGGAAGTGAGATCATGAAGGGAAAATGACTGATCAAATGGTTTCGTCTGTAATAGAGTTGTGACCGTCTGAAATGTCGCAGTTTTAAATTCAAAGATTTCCAGCTCATGATGACTCAGTGGCACTAGTGCTTTTAAAAAGGGAGGGATGTTTCAAAAATATCCCTCGTTACTATGTATAAGTTCCCCTTTCTTATTTAGTTCATATAATCATATCTACACACTTTGATCTGGATTTTCAGGAAGATTTCCAAGGTGACAGATCTTTATTCACGCCCTGAAAAGGTCAATATGTTCGATTTAAAACCGAGCCCACATGAAAGCAGGTGCACAAGTAAGACATCAACTTGACAGACCTAACAATCTGATGAAGGCAAGAAGTCCAGAATGTGTAAATATACTTGAGTTGTTTTGTAATCTGAGCTCTGATAAGTGAAGCTGAAACTGGAAAAACAGAGGAAGAGGAGAGGTAGGTAGATATTTCAACACTTCTGAAGTGCATTCATGAAAGGAAGTGCAGGACATTTCTCTGGATGTGTGCTTGATTCTTTTTGCGTGTGTTTGTGTTTTGTACAAATAGAAAAAAAGATTGTTGACAAGAAAGCCAGGCAATGAAAAATCAATCAGTTCCTCAATCAAAACAACTTAAGAAGGAAGCTCGACATCTCTATCTCTTTTTTTATTCCTGGAAGTTAGCTGGAAAAATCAATACCACTTCCATCTCTCACTCCATTAAATGTTAAGACGCAAGAAGCCCAGAAGCCCGTGGTGAGAGGCCGTCTCCGCTTCACAAACTGATTTTGATTCCTTCATTAGCAAGTTGAGATCAAAATGTAAATCATTGCTCTTTGTAATGGCAGTAAACTGCAAATGCAATTTAATCACTGAGCTTTATTGGCCAAACTACAGCCAACCTGTCTGCGTAAAAACAAGCGAGGTTCTGACTTTCCCCCAGAGCCATCATTACTCCACCCTGTAATCACACAGGTACAGTTCAGCCTGCCAGCTCCACCCCTCACCTCAGCTTGGCGATCTCCTGCTGGGTAAGTGTAGCAGACTCAGACAGATTAGTTAGTGCCATGTTCTTACTTCAAGGCTAAATGCTGATGTCAGCCATCTATGCGAGATGCGATGCATCGTTTTGCTGATAGATGCTCTCTGATGCTAGGTAATAAAAAAATCAATGGGATTCCTAATGACAGTGTGAGGCTGCAGAAACAGCAAGCTGAGCTCCACAAGCTAAGAGACTAAAGAGACAGGAAACGTTTGCATAAGAAATAAAAGAGAGGCAAAAATGTGAGATTGCAGTTCCTGTAAATGAGTCCAGGAAAATGTGAACATGTTAAGTGTCCTTGTGTCCTGATGTAGCTTTTTTTTTTTGTAATTGTTTGTAGTTTACAGTAAATGAGCTGCTCTACAACGTCATTCCTGATGTGTCTGATATGTTAAAACCAGCGGAAACATGTCATTTAAAGTATGGATGTTACGTCAGACCACTAAAAAAACCATATTTAATACAGAAATGTGGTTTTAAATACTTAAAGGTTATTTTCAAAGGTACTTTTAATCTGACTAATGCGTTTTATCTAAACCTCTGATCTAGTTCAATGAACTTGACTGCATATTTGAGGAGACATGCTCTACCCCAAAAAATCTATATTAAATATATTGAAATTTCTGGTAAATCTGATGACCTTCACCTGATTCTTTTTGCAAGCCGCTGCATTTAGTCACCATCACACACCTGTCCTCGTCTGTGTCGACTTCTGCAGCATCTTTCTTTTGCCCAATTTCAAACCCGTCCCATTACTCGTCTGTGTTCTTCAGAGTTTGACAATGTTTAGGTTTAGGTCTTTCATGCACAGAGAAAAATTAATTACATTTAGTTCACCAAAGCAGTTTATGATAGTATGAATTTTCAATAGTTGATCCAGAATGATGTCTTGTGACATTGTGCTTGAAGTTTCAGGTTAATCAAACACTCCAGGAAAAAAAAGAAATCACACACAAGACAGTTTCACACAAGCCCTTCACGGCTTTCCCACATTTTAAATTTACCGTTTCAGGATTGTAGCTCTTGTACAGACACTGGTTTAGGTTATATGCATCCTTCCACATATGCATATAAGACAGCTTTTTCTTAACTCCTATAAGCTTGAAATGTCATTTCCATAAATCTCGTGACTAAATGTGTAGTCATAGTTAGGCATTTTATTTACTAGAAACTAAAAATGAAGAGGGGGAGGAGTTACTGAGGCAGTGTTTGTTGCGTTTTCCAGTGAACCGTCTTTGCCTTCCTTCCTGCACTCATCAATGTACCACACATTCCTGAGTAAAGTCTGCCTGACATGTCCAGTCCTGTCAGTCATGCTGGCTTTACCGCACTAAGAGGAAAACATGAACTGACTGTATTAAGTGTTAGGCAGGAAAACATAACAGGAAAACACTCCATTTCCAGACATTCTCTTTCTTCTGAGGGTTTACTAAAACGACTCAGCTACTTCCTGTCTTGAAAGTTATTTTGGGAAGTTTGGGGTGCCTGGTGCAATTACATGTGCTGCAGAACAAATACCTGAAAAGTCAGAAGGGAGTAGCTCTGCACCATTTGACCAGTATGCTGAGTAGGTGGAGTAAGGGCGGAATTTTAAAAGCAAAACAGCCCACACACACACACACACACACACACACACACACACACACACGCACACATGCACGCACGCACACACTAAATGGCTCTTCTGTGACCTAGAAGAGGAAGTCACTCCTCGGTGTAACCAATACTGACTACACTAAGAGATTATCTTTGGCATTATCTCCTTTGCAGTACTAACTGAACCTTAACTAAAATATCGAAATTGATTTGATTATTGGAAGAAAACATCAGAGTAACCTTTGCATCATCCGACGCAGCGGTTCCACCGTCCTGCAAGATGATTCAAATGATTGCATTACCTCCTATGCATGTGTCCAGTTGCTACAGAAGCTTGTTAATCACCCATTAATTTAAGCCAATGCTGAACAAAGTGGCTCCTTAGCAGGCAAACACCTGAAACATGCAGGACAGAGGGTCTTGAAGACCAGGACTGGGAGTCTCTGATCTGATGGACTGATTCTAAAATACTTTCTGAGATTGCTACACCATCTCCGCAAACAGAAACAAAGATACTAACACACAATCTTTTTTTGTCCTCATGGTTAGTCCTCTGGTTTATGCATCTAATTCCCTCAGAGGACTTGGCCCAAATGACTGGACAGACGTAAGTTTGGGCCGCTGCTCAAGGTGCTGCCTCCACAACCCAAATTGATGACGGACGGACATTTCTTACTTCTGTAGTTAGTAT
This sequence comes from Poecilia latipinna, assembly GCF_001443285.1. NCBI lineage: Eukaryota > Metazoa > Chordata > Actinopteri > Cyprinodontiformes > Poeciliidae > Poecilia > Poecilia latipinna. The sequence continues at coordinate 49,250 of NW_015113521.1, read as the reverse complement.
AAATCCGGATGATCCCACAGTCACCACTACCAGGCAGTTGACGTTTTCCTGTACATCAGATCATTAATGTCTAAATTGTTTGAATGAGACTGAGGAGTTCTTCTCGTCAGCTGCATCACCAATGCATAACCCGGTTAATATGTATCGCCATGAAAGCTTGGAGTCTTTTTTAGTAGTTGTGAATGAGGCTCTTTATTTTCTCTGAGCTGCACAATCTTCTTGGCAGAAAGCCTTCAGTTCCTGTAACATCCTGGGCGGTCTCGCATGAACTACACGTTTGAGATCTCCCCACAGTGGTTCAATGATTCTGAGGTCAGGAGATTAAGATGGTCACTCCAGAACCTTGATTAGCTGTAGGTCTGACAGATCGGCTTGGCCTGGAACATGCACAGCATACAAGCAGTGTTTTCTGATAACATGCAGCCTTCATCCTGCCTATAATTTTGAACAAGTTTCCGGTGCTTTGTATCTCACATTTCCCCAAAGAGTGAGATACAAAGCACTTTGGAAATCGCTGATCCATCACAGTGTTTCATAGAAGGAATGGTGTACCTTTCATCAAAAGCCTTGTCGACTTCTCTCCAAATGTAACATTTGTGGCTGTGGCCCAAGAAAAGTCCTGTTATTTGTGGGTTTTTTCATTACATCCAAATAATTTTACTGGCAGTGATTGGAAATTCTTGTTCTACCTGGTCATTGTTTGGTTTTTAATTACAGTTTGGTCACTGCTGACCGTTGTCAGTCCCTTGCGTAACCATTTTTATGTCCCTTACTGGTTTTAAATAGTTCAGTTACCTTTTCTTGCAGATCCTAAGACAATTCCTTTGCTTTCCCCATGACTTAGAAACAAAAGGCATCAGTCAGCACTGGATGAATAACACAAGGGTCTGTCAGGAGTCCAGAAACTCACTGACTGTTTATTTATACGCACTGATTACAAGCAGACAGATCACAGGTGAGGATGGTTACCTTTTTATGTCAGCTTGTGCACATATGAGACCAAAAAAACCAGAGTTGTGAAAAGTATGTAAATTATGAACACAACTGCAGCTCTGTCAGTCCTCCATGACAGCCACTGCTGCTGAGCGTAATCATCCTGTAATGATCACAGTGCTCATATTCCAACCACTGCTTCCCTGCAGAATGATGTCTCTTAGCTAAAATCTTATTCAAAATTGGTTTCTTGCACAGGGCAAATAATTCACTGTACTCTAATGCCCTTCACAGCCATTAGACCAGAATCTAATAAAGCAGCTTTGGGGTGTTGTGAAACTTGAGCTTCACTTCATGTATGTGCAACATCTGCAAGATAACAACCTCATGTTGATATGCAAATCTGCTACTAACAAGGTCTGCATGACGAAGAGGATAGTGAGAGTTTTCACTAACGTTTCTTCTTTGCTTAGATTAAAGGTTTCTTTCACTTTTTACCTCTTCTGCAGATTTTGCTGTTGTTCATTAAGAAAGGACATTAATATGTAACAACACAGGAGCTTTTCTGTTTAGTTTGCATAACTTTTGATCCTACCTGTGAAATTAAGTTTGGTGTAACAGAGACGAGAAGCTTACCATGATAATTTTAGTGGAAAAAAAAACTTGTTTAGTCTTTTGCAGCGGTTTCACACTGTTTAGTTCAACTGCTTCAGATTTCACAGCGCTTTATTTATACGCCTGCTTCATGCTTTCTTTTCCTGTTGCTTTTTTCCCAGTGAAAACATCCCACAGGTGGACTCAAATACGGGTGACATTTTTGGGAAATTATTGAATTTTTGAGATGCTATGTAGAGTCAATACACATGTTTAAACATTGGTTTTTGTCATTTTTATAATAGTTTACAGACATTCAAAATTCAGCTTTTCAGAAGATTTGATTTTTTTTTTGAGCAACGAAAAGCCAAAAGAAACAAAACACCTGAACAAATGTGCAGTCTTAGTCATTATAGCCATTTTTATTAACTTTGATTTGTCAGTTTAAGTCAAAGAAAGCAAAAGATATATATATATATATATATATATATTTATTTTTTTTTCTTATTAGCAGAGTGGAACGTGTCATTGCAAATTACTTGCTGAGACAAGTTCCTGTCAGTGTTTCCATTTGTGAGTGAGTGTGTCAAAATACGTTTCAGGAATGACACATGAGATCCGGCCGCTCCTTCGCCTGTAGATCACCGTCATGCTCATGCAGGTGAGCGCTGTGATTGGATGGTTTGAAGACACACATCTACTCTGATTGGTTGTTCCCCCTTTTTTTTAATTTTTTTTTTTTTTACACCATTTAAAATAGAAGCATAATTTTCCCCATAAAAAAATAAAAACATCAAATAAAAAAGGTGAAACAAATCAAAGTTATGAAAATATTTTCAAGACCTTTATGGCTTTTTATGTTTGTACACAAACTTAAAAGATAACAAAACATCTCTGAAAAATATTAAACAGTAAACACACATTTATCCCATATGTATAATCCAAAAAAAAAAAGAAGTCAAAATCTGTGTACAGTGAATACAACATCTCCTATATACAACAAGGGCAGTTTCATGCAGTTTAAAACATATGAACACGTCTCGTTTAGGGCAACAAATGTCATATTTACATGCCGTTATGAATACATTCTCTGCACTATATTCTATTGTAAACTCAACACATAAATATGTTTTAAACTTGTCAATACTCAGTTTGAGTGGGTGCAGGAACCTGGTGCCACAGGATGCTTTGTAACAACCACACATCAATTCGTACCTCGATTTGGGAGGATTTATACCTGTTTTGAGAACTTGGGCAAGAAAACGGTTTAGTTTTTGTTTTAGTTTGTTTTCTATTTAATCTACATAGTTTTGTGTGGAAGAAGATATTTCTGGAAATGTTGCAAGAAATATCTAACAATTACACAAACACAGGTTGTTTCTTTTTTTTTAAAAAAAACTATAAAGCAAAGATCTAAAAACATTGAAGGCAATTTATATTTAACTATTTATCTCCTGTAAATTGCAGCAACATGCCTGACGAGGGACCTACATCCTCCTACAGCCCTGGTATCAGGTTTCCAAGATTTGAGGTTTTCCATTACTAATTTATTGCCTAGATTAAATATTTATTGACAAATTTAAATAAATTACAGAAATATGGACGAAATGACAAAGCAGGAATCCAAAACAGGGGTATGAATTGATGAAGGTGCAAACTGACCTGAAGTTTTTCACCTACAACTCAAACAGTTTCTGCATGTGTGATCTGCTTATGGGCTATGATCTTCAGCTCCAATGATTCTAAAGGTTGTTTTTTCTTCTAAAACTCAACAAAATAAATACTTGTTTTCCTGGAGATCAGTGCAGGTTGAAGTCTGAGATCACACATAACCATGAACCACACAAAGATATATATATATATATGTATTTTTTTTTTTTTTTCAAAAAAAGGACGCTGACAAAATACTCAGGAAGAAACAGCTAAATGCTGAACTTCAAAATACCACAGATATGTTTTTCAGATGCCTTTTCAAATTAAAACTAGTTCCACAAAGTCTCTAAAAGCCATAATTTAGTTTAAAGCAACTTCTTTACAGTTGTGGTTAGAAAAAACGAGCAGCATCGTGACAGCTCATCAGACTTTCCCTCCAGTTCTTAAAGAATTTGAGGCCTAAGACACTTTCCTGCTCGCTTTTTCTTCCTGCCTTCCTCCTAACCTGACTGAAGTGGCTCTGCATGCTGAGTCCTGTCTCTGCCATCTTCAACCCTTCCCTCCTCCTCTGTCTGTTCTTCCTAAGATGACAGGATGAGTCAAACCAGGAGGGCGGATCCTGAGCTTCAGAGAGCAACATATAAAGGTACAGGATGGATAGCTGAGAGGAGTCGTGGGAGCCAGCTAAGATTACAGAGTAACACTTGTATGGAGAAACTCAAACACGTTTGCAGAGTCAGATTAAAAAAAAGTAAAACAGGTGGCAAAAAAAGAAAAAAAACAAGATGGTTCAATTGTTTAACCACCTAAAGCTGCATAGTTGCTCATATTGATCAGATTAAATAATTAAAAAAAAACATTTGTTTTGATATTAGATACAAAATGTTGCATGATGGATATTATAGTTATCTTCCTTTATCATCAAAGACTAAAGACTTTGAAACTTTGAAAAGAGTTACACAGAAAGCAGTTAAATGTGTTGCTTCTGTTAGTTTTACCATCTGAGCATATTTATGTGACATATGAGCCTTTCCTGATTTTTTTTTTATTTTACAAAGTGGAATTTTAAGGATTTCAATCAATAAATATTATACATCTATTGTTTTTAAAGATCATGGTGGTCTGCTAGTATAAAAGAGACAAGATAAATTCAGTAAATGTTACAGCTTTGCTCGTTTTTACACAAAAGTGGTGTTGAGTGAAGCTGTCAGGTTGAGGAAGAGATGCCGACAGGCTTGTAGTGACCTCAGTTTAGGATAAATTAAAATAAAAAAAAGCTGACTCAGCAGGTGTGGTAAAAAAAAAAAAAAAAAAAAACTTTTTTTCCTTTGGGGAGCCCCAAAAAAACTGAGGCATTACAGATAAAAGCTCTGAGAAAGATGTTTATCCTGATAACCCTCCGCTGTGCTTGGCTCTTATCAGCGTAACTCCACCTACGTGGAACGGACGGTGACACAAATCAAATACAATATATTCCTGCTGCGTTTTTGAACCAAGCTACCCCAGATTCTGCCCCCTGTGGCCTCCATGGTTTTGATCACCCATGCATGTATGCATCACATTTCTTTAGGTATTATCTCTCTGTGTGTGTGTGTGTGTGTGTGTGTGTGTGTGTGTTCTCCTCATGTTTCCAGCAGGATAAAGACAGTCACTCATCGCAGTCACCAGTTCATGAGTGTCTCCACGGCAGAAATTTCTGTTTCCTCCTCAGGAAAAAAAAAAATAAAAATAAAAAAAAAGCAGGAAGGAAGACAGAAGCTAAGGGTCGAGGTTTGAGGTTTGGTAACATGTTGTAGTTAAGGCAGACAAAAAAAAAGCAACTGATCCAGAGAAGTGGAGCAGCTTATTAATGGAAAATGAAAATGAAATTGAAGATAGTTGCAGTAAAATTAAAAGGTTTGTAATCCAAAGCGTAACATGATCTAGTATTCCAGTAAAACTAGACTTCCATGATCCTTGTCTGCCAGGGAGAGGGAGAAAGAGAGAGGCATAATGAAGAAGCTGGTTGGACGAGTTGCTCAAAGGAAACCAGCTGGATCCACCCAGGCGCTCCTCCCAGATGCACAAGAGGATCATGGGTACCCAAACGGTAGACATTTCAAGCCTAAACAAAAGCAGAGGAGAGGAGTCAGTGTTACAAAAGTAGAGCAGATCAGTTCTTCAGCTTTAGTCATCTTTGACAACTGAGCAAACTGTAACAGACATTTAATCACAGCATCGATTTCTTCAGGATGATGTCAGAGTAACTATTAGTAGGAGCAGAACTGCAGGTAGTTCCTGAAAATACTCTGCATGTGTGCTTTGCAAATGAAACAGAAATACAAACTAGGGACAAATGCTACTTCCTCATCAGCACAGCTCACAGCAGGACAGCAAACAGAAACGTTTGTTGAAAAATGACTTGAGCCGTGCAGGTGGGTAATAGTATTTGTTTAGTGTTACCGTCTAGTGAAGCCTAAGGTCTGTTTAGAAGGAGTTGAAGAAAACCTGTCTTGTAAAGAACAGCCTGTTAATGTCTCTGTTGCTCCAATAAAGACAATCCTTTAGCCTGTCTGGCACTACAACCGGGGATTTCATGACCTGATCCCAGGTAGGGATGGGCATTTATTGCATTTATCAAAAGTGATGAAATTCACTCTTGGTTCATGTCAGAATTAATATAAGCTGTGACACAACATCGACATAACTGGAGATACAAATGGTGCAAGTCGTTACATTGGTTAATGTAATGAGTGAATGAAGTCGGGATGCCCGACTCCGTTCATCAACAAGCCTGCAAGTTTCAGATGCATTCCTGTTCAAACACACCTGAACCAAAACGATTCAGACTCAGCTGTTCGGCTCTGCAGTGTGACAAGCCATTCATTTGATTCAGGTGTGTTGGAGAAGAGATGCATAAAGCTGCAGGACATCAGGCTGAACCCATCAAGATATTAAGTTTAATTTATGTGAGAAGAATTTGGGTTTGTGAGACTCTGAATGTATCCAATGACAAAATCCTATTATAAAGTCAAATGTGCTTCTTACTTTTATTGTTATTGCAAATCAAATCACAAAAATGATGTGAAGTTCAGGATTTTCTAATCACAAGTGTTTTTTTTATATTTGTAATAGGATTTCCAGACAAAATGGAGGAACTACATTTTAAAAATCAGTCTGTTTTTATCTTTAGTGTTTGCAAAAACACTAAAGTCATAGTTGTTGTCCTTTAAAAAGGACAACAACTATGACATCACGCTGTGGCAGAGAGACTATAATTGCTGCTGTCGCTCCTTTGTGTTGTGTGACCTGAGCTGCATGCTTCACTGCCCAAACAATAAATGAAACCTGGGGGAGCAGAGCTGAAAAACTACTCTTCAAAAATTACCACACAACTTTCTTGCTAGGTGAAAATACTTTTTTCCTGTTTTCTGCCCACATACAATTAACTGGAGCTTCACTGAAATGTGTTTTGAGCCAAATTATCGGTGAATCTGTACCAAAACATGTTAGCATTAGCATAGTACTTTAGCAAAATCCGCTGGATGAAAACACCAGAAGCATGAGGAGAGTTTATGGAAAACTGGCTGTGTGTGTTGTGTCAAAAATATGTTTAGTAAAATATTTATGTCTAGTTCTGGGTCTTCTACTATCAGACTAATCATGTCGTATGTTAGCAATCAACAAAGTGAGGCACCATCGCAAACGTTCGCTCATTGTGAAAAGTCTTTAAAATATTGCTAATTTATTTGATGAGAAAGCTGATAGACTGCAAAAATAAATAACGCAAACACATTGTATATAACACAATTTTGAATTTTTGGGGTTTTTTTTAAGCTGTCTTGCACCACAGATGTTTGCTTCAGAAGACTTTTTCTTAAGAGAACTTGGCAGCTGCTGGTTGGCTTGGCTTTACTCTTATCTGTGGTCTTGTGTTGGCAGATCAAACAGTTTTCAGTAAACAGCAGCGACGCTGCAGACAGAAGCTTTAAAAGGAAAGCTGCAAGGCTCAGACGTGGTCTTGTTTCAAAGCCTCAAGCACAGTGACAACCCTACTACTGCAGCTAGAGACGCTCAAGGCTGCATAAGAAAAGTGGAGACGGCCTTGGTAACAACTGTACTGGTTTCATACTGACATCATCAAACCCAGATAACACACAGAAAAACACAGGCGACGTTAGTGCAAAGATGAGCACGAGGGGAGGCTTGTGATTATTTACCAATGTTGGCGTTTAATCACGAGGCCAATTGCAAAGTCAGATTCTTACATCACCTCTATCAGAATCTGCATATTAGGTTGAATTTTGGGAATGTGTAATTGTTGAACATCAGTTCAAAATGGGTGTTGCTCAACTTCAAACTAATAATGTCTTTAAGTGCATGCCTTCATGACAAATACAGTTATCAGTGACTTACCAGCAGATGGACGTCTTTAGTATGGTGACGACACTCTGAAAAACACAACGGAAACAGTGTTTACCTCTGACAGACATCGTTGGCAAAACTGCAAGACAACAGATTCTTCCTTTCTACCATCTTAATTTCAGCTGGAAAGATACAAATATTTTCAGGTGGACCAAACTTAATGCTAGCAGGATTCAGTTGGTTCAAGATCAAACAACAGCTAAACAAAATAAATTAAAAAAAAAATCACTATTTCCTCGACATACCTTTGGGATGATTGGTATCTCACTGAGACATTCTGAAAATAGTATCGTCTCGGATCAAATACAAATTCTTAAAAAGAAGATTAGCACTCGAAACTCTAAAATAAATTTAGCTTGGAGGCCATTTGTAAAAATTCACTCATTTGCATTGAAAAACAAATCATGTCTGAAGTTTTAAACAGTTTGTACACAAATTAATTCTGGGTTAGATAAACTTAAATATTGGTGATCTCGTTACTAAAACAGCTCATCTCGTATTTAGCATAAAAGCACTCTTAGAGGAATAATTCGGATCGTTTTAAGTGACTTTCAGCCATATCACATTTCTGCGAGCTTATAGAAAATGTTAAAAGTAACCAGCATAGTAAAGCTAACACCCGGTTAAACATTTTAGCAATTAAAAAAACAAATTCATGGCTCTTTTCTAAGCTGAGCAACACGTATGAACTACAGCTGCATCAGATGAGCTGCGACGCAGAGCTAACTTTTAGATATTGAGACAGGCTGTCACTTGTTTTACTGTATCAATGGTTCTCATCCAGGCAAATGTAGAAAAACCCTGGGGACTGTTTAGATTTCCCAGGGAAATTTGTCCAGTGAACTAATGAATGACTGACCAGACAGACTGGTACAACCAGCAGTTTTGATTAACATAACCTTAGTGACAGAGACATTATTTGGCTGCATAAATAGACTCCTGCAAAAGTTTATTCATCTGCTTTTTTAGGGTCTCATCTCACACGTATGAATATTTTATATTCTCCATCCATCCATCCATTTTCTAACACCCTTGTCCCTAGTGGAGTTGGGAGAAGTGCTGGTGCCTATCTCCTATTGCACTGAGGATTTTGTTCATTTTCTCCAAACAAATTGCACTATGACAGCAAAAAGCATAATTTTTAATAATGACCTCAACCTGTCCCTTTAAGAAAGTTAAAAAAAAAGCCTTTGCATTTAAATGTACTTAGTATGCTGCAAATGTAAAAAAAAAAAAAAAACAAATATAACAATCTGTTGATCTGGTTGTAACAAAAATAGTTGCTGAGCTTTATATGCACATTTCTTTAGAAGGGACATTTTTGTTGATTAAAGCTCAATTAACAACAAATAAACAAACAAAATTGCAGCTGTACCAGTGTTCACAATATCTGATAGTCATTGTGACTAGCTACATTTATTTGTTGCAGTTTTATCTGCAGTGTAGCTACAGAAGTAACAGTTTCCGACAAAAAGAATGACAACAATCGTATGAATTTCAGAGATGTCTGGGGCAGAGGGCCTGTCACTAAAGACACTTTTCTCCAGTTTTTGACCAGAGTTGCATGCTGAATGTTCAACATTTCTGCAGGGCACCTCAGTGTTATCACTGCTAAAAGACTGATGATAACGTCACATCTACAATCTGATTGAATAAAAGAAAAGCAGAAACCTGCAATCTGGACTTCATTCTAATCTCTACCTGTTGAACTCAAATCTCCCGCCCAGCATTTTTTTATTTCCCCTTCATAAAAGTAACTATGTGACCGTAAAGGTGCAATCAGGAAGCCAGGGAGAGCCATTGTGAAAGTAAGTAACCGGCCCTACAAATGCCTTGCAGGTGAGTCACTGTACCTTATCACTGAAACTGTGCTGAGCAGAACCAGACAAAACAACAGAGTTCAGAGAAATGAAACAACGGAAGAAACCGCTGGGAAAACATGCAGTAAGTGTGTCATTGGGTCTCTATAACCTTAGGCAGCAAACAAACAGGAACGATTAAGAAAGTTGAATTAAAGAATTTCCTCACTGAGGGACAATAGAGTATATTTCCATTCTAGTTTAAGGTGGAATAAACCTTAAACTCATAATTTGTCCTGAACTTAAATGAAAATATTCTGAACAGACTGTACTTGAATGATTACAAGGATTGAGCCTAAACTCTATCTATTTCTGAATATGCTAAGAATTTATACGCATTTCATCACTTAATAAATCACAAACTTGATAGAAAAACAGAAAAAAGAGGAAATAATAGATATTATGCAAGTGTTATGCATATTTCACTGATAAATCATCAGTTCCCAAAAGAGTCAGCCTAATCTCACTATAGCATTTATTTTTCTTTCTTATTTGAGGTTCTTAATTGTTTTAAATGTTAAATCTTTGCTTGATTTTCTGTCCCTAACGAAGCTAGACGACTCCAGAAAACCGCTCACATTTGAGAAGCAAAGCAGCACAGCTAACCATCAAGGCAGCACATTCAATTTGTTTAAAAAGCGGAAGTAGCAAAAAATAGCTAAAGAATGTTTGAGATAGTGAGGAAAAGGATGTGGCCACTATGATTTGGTCAAGAGATGAGAGAAGATCAAAACGACACCAGAAGATGCGTTAAAGAGCAGCGACACAGGTGAGCGTAGGAGAACGAGTCCAGACATGACAACAACATTCCTGCAATAGTTTCAAAATGTAAGCCTGGCTCCACTGAGAACAAAAAACAACACCAATGACTCTTTGACACGCTAGCATAGCCAAGAAGCTGTTTTAAAAGATACCCTATCAAAAATGTGACTCATAAAACTAAAAGCAGGTAAAGTAGGCTGTTGGAATCAGACTTGAGAGTGAAACTGAGGTCAAAGGTTTCTATAATATATTATTTGCAGACATGAAGTCAAAGTATAATCACATCACACTGCAGCGTCGACAGTTAAAACAGATGTTTCAGCAAGTAAATCATTCAGTGATAGCAAAATTAGAGTAGATCCGATGACACGGTGATGTTACAACTTGCTTCTTGCAAATATGCCCGGCAAAAAATGTTGCCCATAAAATTGTTATTGTAAGACCAACAATAGCCGACATGCTTTGCGTGTTAAAAATGTAATGTTTTTGTTCTTAACCCTATTAAAACAAACAGAACCAGATGCCTGTTACTATTTCTAAGAAAGAAAGTCAACCTAACTGTAGGCACAAGCTTCAGGTGCAAAACATGGAGTTCTACATCCAACTTGTAATTATGACTGATGGATATGTGGGATTTCCCACCAGGCAGCTTTTTTATTTTTTATCTGAATACAGTATCATAAAGGGGTGTGGAAAAAAAGCATTTTGTGAATGATTGCACACGGGAAAGATGAAGCTAGTTGAACACAGAACCCTTTTCTTTCTGCTGAAGAAAGGAGAATCTCAGAAAAGAAAAGGAGGCCACCATGTTGCCGAAAAGGTTGAGTTTGTCAAACAGGTTTCTGAGAACCTGAGAAGTTTGGCCAATGTAACCAATACTTGCACCCTAAAGCAGTTTATAATAATAAAAACAAAAATAATCAACAACTGGATGCAACTTAGGTAGGCATTTTTAGAAATTGTGTCTGCAAGTTTGAAAATGAACTTCAAAGCTTGTGTGTGCATAAAAACAAGTGCACTTTGTGATGTGAGCCACTCAGTAGATAAGAATCTGACAACATCGTGTGAGCTAGCTGCTGACGGATTTGCCTCCAGCGACAAGCAAATACTTTCAAAACTCAAAATGAAAATGACAAAGAAGAAGTCTTTAGGGTTATAGTCACTGATTTAACCACTCTCCAGGTATTTTATGGCATAGATTCATAGAATAGGAATTATTTTTCTTATATTCACTCAACTATACTACTATATCAGAGGCAGCAGGAAGACACCACAGTAATACAGTTAAATGGGTCTTACCACCTACCTGGTAAATCTAGAGCTTTAAATATTATTCCAAATTTATATTATGTAGAAATCAAACATTTTCCTTAAATATGTATAAGCTGCTGGTAAATCAACAATTTCTGTCAGATGTTGATATTTGATTATTCACTTTGTAATTTAAATTTGAATTTGCGTGCCACAGTTGCCAGGCGGTGAGGGGTAATATGCATTTCCTCTAAAACCTGCACGGTTTGCCAAGCTGTTTCTCCGTACGCCTCTCCATTACTGAATGTGAGTGACACGTGAGGAGAAGCGGGAATGCACTCAGATCGTGTTTGCACAACACCAGACGAAGCTAATCCTAAATGAAAGGGGTCAGTTACAAGAGGAAGCATGTGGGGACAGTGGGCACTTTAGCTTGGAGCAAAACTGATATCACATTTGTTTGCGACTTTCCTGTGAGTTTTGTTTCTCACTTCTTCTATGCCTGTGAAAACCGGCTGAGGTTAATTGAATATGATGCGAAAAGCTACTCGGTTTGCTAACCTTTTCCAGTGGATCCATGTTGCTAAACTACAAACTAATGTCCTATATTCTCATATGAAGTCAGTTCTTTAGACGCAAGTCTTTGCCAGTTCTTATTCATGCAGCATTTTTATTTGAATATTGGGGTTAGGTTGTCAACTGTTTCCTATGTGCTTGAATATCCTCTCTAACTCCTGGTGAAAAGTGAACCTTCAGCCAGGACTAATGTCTTTTGACATCAACAAGGATTGTCCTGTATTTAGCTCCATCAATCCTCACATTAACTCTGACAGGTTTCCATCTCCCTGCTGTAGAAAAGCATCTCCACAACATGATGCTGCCACCACCATGTTTTACAGCAGGGGTGGTTTGTTCAAGGTGATCTGCTGCGTAAGTTTTCCATCATACCAAGTATTTGTTTCAGAAGACAAAACATCCAATCTAGGTCTCTGGCCAGAGAACCTTCTTCAACATTTCCTCCAAATGTTTTGCTAACAACTTGAAACAGGACTTTTTAACTTTCAACTCTGGTTTTCTTCTTGCCATTACTCTATATGAGCCAGATGTGTGGAGTACACAACTAATAGTTGCCCTGCAAACAGATTTTCCACTTGGTGGTAAAGAACTTGCAAAAAGTTTCAACTTTCAAGGGCTGCAAACTCTTCAACTAGTCATTGTAGATATGAAACTCTGCCACTGGCTTGTCTGTTTCTGCATTTCTTTGGGATTTCAGTTTCTGTTGTGCCTCTGGTGGTGTAACATATGACAGGATGTTTTCTCCAGGCCCCCTGCCATTGACTAAAGTTACATTATCACATCGTAATCTAACGTTATCGTTGCACCTTGGTTCCTAAGCAAACAAAACATTTGGTCTCTGTTTCTCTTGACTTAACTGCACCAATCTACTCTAATGTGCTTTGCAAGTTTTCACAAAAAAGTAGATTTACAGAAACCATGAGATTAAGGTTTATCTAAGAAAAAAAAAACATTCTCCATGGAAATTTTGCTCTTACAACTTAGCATCAACAAATGCACTTCTTATAAAGTCATTGTTGCAGGAATAAGTGTTTGTAAAAATTACATGTTTTTAGAGTAGTCATGGGTAGAAGTGAGTGACTATTTTTTTATCAGTAGGTTAACTGTAAATACATATAAGGTAGCTGCTAATCTAACTTTTTCTGAAATATAACTGCTAGATGTCTGAAAAACATGGGCATAACTGTACGTATGCCTATGCACAAAACAGATTGCACAATGTTTCATATGGGTGGTTTTATTGTGTTGCACAAGTTGAGGCAGTGTCTCTTTGTATGTTATCAGTTTGCACCTGCAGCTTAATCTACGTGCTTTCTTCTGTCATTCAGAATCCTTATAAGACCCATTGAGGGAGTTTTATCTTTATTTTGACTTTTGAAGACATTTAGATATGGCCTCCTAGGCTTTAGTCTATTGTTCATCCTTTATGTTTGTTTTCCCCTAGAGCACAAAACATTCAAGTACCAGGAAAATTGACCTCAGCCCTCCAGTCTGAGGTCAACTGACTCCTTAAGCACAAACAGTCAGTTGTTTTGTAGCAATTTCCCTCGAAAAGTTGGATGTTTGAATACACAAATACACTCAACAGACATCAAATACATCCTGCTAGTGACAGTTTGGATCCCCTTTTAGCTCGAGATCTGCCTTAGCTGATTGTGGCAAACATTTAACAAGGTTTTGGAAGCATTCCTTAGTCATTTTGGGTTCATACTGACAGGAGAGAACTGTGCAAATAGGTAGTTGCTACCTATCTGTCTGCTGCACATCCACGATGCAAATCTCCTGTTCCACTAAATCCCAAAAGTACTTCTTTTGATAGAGACACTGTAACTATGCAGGGTATTAGACAATACTACTACCTTTTGGTACTTTAAGAGCCTAGACTGTGCAAGTGTATTACGAAAATAACACTGCAGTTGATAGGCAGTGTCATCCAAGAAATACTGAGGTAGGACTAAGGAGTCAGCTTTTAACTTGTTACACCTGAAATCGTTTACGTTTCAACACTTTAATAAGAAATAATTTTTCTTTGCAGCAACATGTTTATTGCTGAGCTGGCATATTTGTGCTGAACTGCCAGTACAGGTTATGGCACAGTCTGTCATCTTCTGTCTGCATTTTGGTTGTTGCCACTTTTGGCTTGGCATGTCTGAGAAGGCTGAATGCAACAATTAACTTAGTTCCTTCCTCACTTCTGGCTTCACCTCTTTGACAGCTCTCTTAAGCTGCATTACCTTCCACCTACACAAAAAGTTCTCAAATGTCATATTTGACCAAAACATCTGCAGTATGCACTTAAAGTCTGGATTGTAAGATTAAAGGGCCGCCCAGCAGTGTTTGAGTTTCACTCCTGTATCACATGGTTTGTTACCATGTTGCCAGGTTGATCTGCCCCAGTGCAGAGAAGCTTTTCAAGATTAGATAAGAAAAAAAAGCTCTACCGGTCACCAAATCAAATCCCTCAAAGCAAACCTATGTGCAAAAATCCTGACAGGAACAGAAGGAACCTCAGACAGCAACCAAACTCATCATCTCATCTGAAGAACGTTATAAGTATTTAATCTTAGAGAGTGTGGGGCGATTTCACACACAGTGTATCCAGAACCTTTAGGGAGAAGGCTGAAGACGAATTTATGACTTGGATTCTTCCTACCAGACACAACTCCACTGAGCAGTTTGCCCTTAACATAAACGGCATTGACATTTGATGAAGACAACCCAATGGCAAGATTGACAAGTGAATACCTTCGAGGCCTCAGGGTCTTTGGGAGTTCCTCTAAATAAGAACACCTCCCACTACATCTGAGCCTGAGACCCGATGACCCCCGCAGCATCAGATAATCCTGACAGGAGATTTGCTAAAGGCCAAGGAAGGAGGGAAAGATCTACCTAAAGAACACGATCTCACATGACGAACTGGTTCTTCAGCTATAAGAGATCTTTTAATAACCTGAAGGTAGAGGCTTAAAGTACTTTACACTTTGTGTAAGTAATTCTGGGATGGCTGAAACAATTCTCATGAATCTTTGGCTTCTTTCCTTGTGCTGCAAAAGAAGTCTCACTTTAACCGAAAGCATAAGTGACGGTTTCATTCCTTTTTCTTTAGTGTATTTCTTTGGAACAAAAGTAGAAGTACCGGTTGGATGGCTGCTGAATGTATGCTCTCACAAGCCACACTTGTTGAATTTTGCAAGCAGCACTTCAGTTTTTTTAAAGAGACAATTATTGGTTTGCCATTATAGGCAATAAATGTAACAAAGCCAATTTTCTGATTTGACTTTTATTGGCCACTACAAATCATAACCTTCATAAAGTAAGCAAAAAATGAATTAGGCCATTAATTTAGTTAGGTGATAAAATGAAACTACTAATAAAATCACAATTTACTAGAGAGAGAAGAAAAGAGTAACAAGTAGTGTTATTTTAGTTTTGTAAAGTTTTACTTTGAGCGCTCAGCTGCGTGTAAACTTTTTGCCTCTAGTTTCTGAAGCGAGGAATGTGAATATCTCTCAGTGACTCACTCGTTTGTTTCAGGATGGCGGTTTCTGCTGTGGTCCAGTATGATGAAACACCACCGGATGTGGTATAAGGTTACTTATATGTAGAGAATGTGACATGTGGGTGTGAAGGAACGCTTTCAGTTTGCTGCTTGAGCCTGTGATTAATTGGAACAATATATACTGTTCCGATGGTTAAAAGACTTTTTCAGTGAGATGTCCGTGAAAGTTTGGGAGCGACCAGAATATTCTGTGGATGTATGGATCATAACGTAATGGATCACCGCCGTTTTTGTAAATGCAATTCAAATTTATGTTATCACACTATGACAATCTCATACTGGCTCAGTTCTACTAGGAACACAACACCTGTTCACTTCCACTTATTATCCATACAATTATTCTATCTGGTGCTACTAACCATGCCATATTTAAAAAGAACAATTAAAAGCATATTTTGACAGCTGGGACTGCTCTTCTCTTTGTAAATTTGTAGCAATGAATTCGGTCTGTCTGCCCAGATTTTTCGTAGGTGCAAGAATTGGATTCAGTGGTGAAATATTTTCATGCAACACAAGGAATTCAGTGCTGTAAGAGTTTAGCAACTGCATAATTTGGATGCGTTTGTACATCATCCTGACATGTCGCAAGGCACCAAAGCAAGAGGAATGTCCAGAATTTCCTAGAAGGTCACAAAGTGGTCGCAATATTGAGGAACAGAAACAAAGAGAGGTGTTACAGACACGGCAAGAAGCAGTGAAGTAGAACAATTTATCATTCATCGGAAGCAAAAAACACAACAGCAGCTTTCTCTTGGACTCAGTGGACAGTAAATTATAGAGACAATAGCAGAGCTAAACGCTGCCAGGATTAAAAACAATTCACTCTTTCATTGCTTCTAAATATGTTGATGCATGTGACTGAATTTATTCTGGTTTCAACTGGTCCTTAGATCTAGCAAGAATGAGCTCACAGATGTTTAAAACAAGAGTTTCTGTTAAACCATTTCCCCCCATAATGCCAATCAGTTCTCCTGTACACAACAAACTAACCTTTAAACCATTTTCTGTCAAAGAACTTGACATAAATCCTATCTTTGACCTTTTGCATGAACTAAAAGAGAAACACATAGAGCCTGGATTCTGCTTAAGAGAAACTTCAAAAACAAGTCCTGAAAGTACAGGAAGCACAACACTGACAATGGAATTGGATTGGTGGTATTCTCACACATGAACACCAGTTCATCCCTTTTCCTCTGGTTTTCTCTTCTTCACCGTTTGATCTGTTCATCATCAAATCTGCATGAAAACTTGCTGCACAAAGACAAAGAGTACTTACGGTACTTTCCCTCTGCAGTAGAAGAACAAGGCAATGGCGACTCCAACTGCGACAAGGCATCCGATGACGATTCCGGCAATGGCTCCATCTGAGAGACCTTCGTCTATTTTTTCTAGAAAAACACCACACAACAACAGTTAAAGCCCCAGTAATCACAAAAAAAAATGTTTGCACATTGATAAGACCTGTGCTCTTTTGGGGTTGATGAAATACAGCTCCAACCAGAAAGATGAAGTAAGTCTGTCTGATCACATGAGATAGGTTTAAATTTTATATGGGAAATTTGTCCAATTAGTTTTTAGTTGTAGCATCAGTTTAAAGGTCTTTGAATGTTGCAAAACAGAAGACATGAAGGGCATCCCATCATTATTGTTGGGAAACTGGTGGTTTGTGTGCAAAATGATTTTTATGGTGGCAGTCGAATGAGAGACACTGTCAGAGCGAGCAACCAACCGAGAGCGTCCTGGAACTGCAAAATGTTAGGAAACTGTGTGGCTGTGATGCTATTGTCAAATGTTGGGATGAAGATATCAGTAAATGCGAATTTTCCTGCCTCCAATTTTACTTAAAGGTCATTATGATGCTTCCCTTATTCTCTGAGGCCTTTCTGGACACCTTGCGCACTGTCACATGTTTGATGTATTGAGTCAACTTCATCAAAAAGACTGAAAATACTACTGACATGCAAGGCATGAATTTATGACAAATGGAAAACAGTTTCTAAGATAAATCCCATCCCAGTTCCTTGTTTGGGTTAATAACATTGAACACTGAGATCTTGATGGCAGCATAGTTGTGTTGTCTTGTGCAGCCTCAACTAGAACTACTCTGGAATTCAACATGGTAAATTTATAGATAAGCTGATTCTGACTCTTTATTTTTAAATGCAACCACTGCATTCAAATTTGCAGGATTCAAACTGAATTGTAAAGTGCACACAGATTCAAACAATTCAAAGAGATGCCATATGCTTACAGAGATCTGCATGCATTGGACCAAAACTTTTTTTTCATTTGGCTAAAGAGATCACTTGATTTGCTGGCAGAACCAGACAAAACATATATTTCTGAAATAAACATCACAGTTTTTCACTGAAATCATTTTCATGTGCTGAAGAACAATTACCTTTATAGAAATCAAACTCATTATGCACAAAGCTTGTGTTCATATGAAATAATTCAGATGCTTCAAATAGAATATCCAGATTCTTTACCAACAATTTACAAGCAGCACAGATTAGCTCAATACAATCATGGTGAACAAGACAGGCCTTTTCTGAATCAGTTCCATCTTCTCACCACATTCAAATGATCTTTCTTGAGAAAATTATTTGAATTTACACTATGAAAAGTCTCAAACGCATGTTATGTAATACATACCAAAGTCCTAAAGATAAAGATATTCCAATAGATGTGTGATTTACCAACTGTATACTGCTTACTAGGCTTTAATTTAATTTTTCTATACCCAGGAATGTAATTTTTGAAGGTGAGGAAAATGAAATGACTCTTGAGTCAGGTTGCTCTTACTCTCTATGATGTCAGACAAACAAATACTGTAGCAAAGTGTTCCAAGAGTAATAGGTTTCTGGTTTTGCTGGCAGATTATTAACAAAACGGTTAGGGAGTTAAATGATGCAACATTTCAAAACACCAAAATATGTGCTACTCACTTAATCTACAGTTGTGTTCTGCATCTGGCACTACTGATGTAATACTAATATAACAATTGACTGGCATAATAATCTTACCTTTGACAGTGACAGAGAGAGGGAGGGATTTGGTGGACTTCCCAGTGACTTCATTGCTTGCCTCACATGTGTATGTTCCTGAGCTCTTATAGTCTATGCTATTGTAGATCAACTTCTCTTTTGTTTCACCAGGGATCACTGTCCCATTTAGCTTCCAAATAATTTTGGCAGGAGGGACAGACGAGACAGAACAGGTGAGCTCCACACGTGTGTTCAACTGCACTTCTGGGTCTCCCTTCACCACTGGTGCTTCAGGACCATCTGGATGAAGTGAGGTAAAGATTAAACGTGAAACTGTCATCACTGAATCAACTAAACACAATAAATGCTTTAGCAAACACTTACAGTTGACCGTCATTGTGAAGTTAGCTTCTTTTGTGCTGACAGAGTTGCTGAGCCGACATACGTAATCCCCATTGTCCTCTTTCTTCAGCACGTCGATGTATATTGAGGTACTATCGCTGGAGAATTTGACATGGGAGTCGGGAGAAAGGGGTTTACCATCCTTCAACCAGACTCTAGCTGTCACGTTGCCACCCATAGCCTGGCAGGTGAGGTTGGCGCTGCTGTTGCCAGCGATGAGGATACCTTTAGGACCACTTAATTTAACATCAGAAATGGCCTCTGCAAGCATAAATGGAAAGAAGGAAGCCATCATTTTAAGTCAGTTCAAATAACTTTAGGTATTATCTCATTATTGTGACTTATATGTAGAGAATGTGACATGTGGGTGTGAAGGAACGGTTTCAGTTTGTTGCTTAAGCCTGTGATTAATATATACTGTTCCGATGGTTTAAAGATTTTGAAATGGTTTCTGAAATTAAAAAAATAATAATAATAATTCATAAAGATACTTTGTGATTGTCTCAAACAGGCTGGTCATGCTAGAGGACTATCCAATGGGACTAAAATAAAACTACTCTACAAATAAGAGTTGACAAAACTTCCTCCATAGCAGAGTAAAAAACTCATTACCATTCATTATAAATGTTTCCGTAAAATGTGGCCACAACTAGTTTTCAGGCTTAGATGGAACTTTTTCATTTTTAAATGCAAATGTTCACTTCCTTACTGGAAGCGTGACGACTCCATATGTCTCTTGTTTCTTGCTGTAATGCTGGAGATTTAATAATTTAATGCTGTCTCAACATGCTAAAGGTGACATGAGTCACCAAAAGAAAAGGTGAGGCCAGTTTCAAACTGGATCCAACTGTCACATTTCTGCTTTGACTAACAATCAAAAACAAAAATAACTCCTTCAGGCATAATCTAAGACCATCCAACCCAGCAGCTTTGCACGCAGAAATTGTTTATCAGCAGGAAACGACAGCCGTGAAAGAAAGCAAGATGTAAAATAACGTTTGGCTACAAATTACAGAAACTGCTTGCGACACAAAATATCAAGTACGAGCTACGGTCTGTTTGTTGGGTGTCCCTGAATGCAGAAGATCTGCCTGTAGGTGTTAATTTGACAGTCTGGTTCTAGTGTCACAAATCTGAGACTTTAGTCCTGTACTTACCTATTTCTTTTTAGCAAACTTATATTATTATTTCCCTACATCCTATCTTTTACTGAATCTATTTAAAAGAAAAATCTGTACGCATATTTTACCTCCAATTTAAAGATATTGATAAAGTCTCATTTGAATTACATTGTTGGCTTAATGGTCAATTCAAACTATTTTTTCTCTTAAGGTAATGTTAATAATAATAATAACTCTACGATACTAAGATTACTATTGTAAAAGAAAATATTTGGCCAACCATTCCAGATGTAAATGTGATAACACAGTACCTGATTAAACAAACATCGGGTTATACTCACCCATCACAGAGAACTCAACATTAGTAGATGGAACCTTTCGTTGGGTCTTGTCATTTTTAGCGACACACCTGTAGTTGCCCATCGTATGCCCAAATCCCTTCTCCTCAATGACTTTCAGGGTGAGGACTGGACCACTGGCCTCTATCTGCTCTGCGTTATGAAACCAGGTGAAAGTGGCAGCGGGTTTGGAGGAGGCCGAACATGTCAGGTTGAAATCTGAATTGGACGGGACATATTTCCCCTGGGAAGAGGCTTTAATGATGACATCCTCAGGCCCATCTATGGAACAAATACAGACAATAACATCTATAAGGTTGTTTTTCTGCAGTTAATATATGCACTGCAAAAACACAAGATTTTTTACCAAGTATTTTTTTGACTAGTTTCTAGTGCAAATATCTTAGAAAACTGGAAATAAGACAAAACTAACTTACAAGTAACTTTTAGCAAGATAAAAAAACTTGTTTTAAGTAAGTATTGATAAAAAAGTACTAGGTCCATATTGAAAAGCTACTTTTAAGTTAGTTTGTCTTATTTCAAGTGTAATAAGATATTTGTAGTAGAAACTCGACCAAAATCACTTTTGTGTTTTTGCAGTGTGATGGAAGAAACTTATATTTGTTTTTTGGATTGTGCTTTCTCTTATAGTTGTACTTGTTTTGGGTACAGGAGGGTTGTGAGGGCTCACAAAACAGGCCCTTTCAGGGTGATTCTGCAGCTGCAAGTTACAAAAATGACATTTTCAATGTGATTTTATGAACTAATGGTCAGATTCTTTGTTTTTCTTATCAACTTGACGCGTCCCTCCTGAACCCTCCTGAACTGTAGCGGTAAGCTCTTGATTAATTAATAACAGGCTAAAGCTGTGGTCGGTGTGGTTTGTCCGCCTTTCAGGTTATTCATGCTGAAGGAGTGGAGGTGTAGGCTGCTGTGTACACAATGTGGTTTTAGCCTTAGAGGGTAGTTTGAAAGGGAGTGCCTTGCAAACATGCACAGCAGTTTCAAATGCAGTAGTTTACATTGCTAAGATAAAGCTTTTTGTTGGAATTGGAACAGGATTTAATTTTTTACAGGAATAACTCCAGACGTGATGCATATCCTCATATGTTGGAATGACTCTGAAGAAGAAAACCAGGCAGATTAACTATTTATGACAAATGGTCACTTGGTCTCTGTGACCTTTTGTTGTCAAACAGGTGTGGAGCTCATTCAGTCAAGTGTAACCTGGCAAACAATGAAAACTGAATGAAATGAATAGAGATTGCTGATATCTGTCTAACCGCCGTGACTGATATGAGCTGCAAGTTTGACACACATCCAAAAATGAAGCCTTCAATTTACTTTTACTTCACTGTTTCAACAGGAAAAATATATTTCCACGACATAGTCAAAAAGTGTCTTCCGTTTTCCCTGAGGTGAAAACAATGCCAATTACCTTTAGCCAGTCTTCAGAATGGGAAAAACAAGAGAACATCCCAATCCAACAAGGCAAAGCCGCTCCCTTATACATGCCATAACCTTCTGTCAGTAGTATAATTAGAGTTTAGAACAAATGAGAACATTGTTGTAATTCCTCCATTTTCTATTGGATTTTACACATTTAACTTTTTTACAGTCCTTAAGAAAACAAATGTCCATGTAGTCTAAATTGAAACGAGCAGGCCAGACCTCAGAGATAACTGGAGTTTACCAACCAAGAAAAGTCTGCTTCTATGCTAAACTTGGATCCAAGATGTAAATGTTGCAGCTGCAATAAAATTAGTTTGTAATCATAATATTTTGTGAAGTTTAATGCAATCTCTCTATCCAATTCTGTTATGTGTTTCTAAGAATATCAGTTCCACCTTTAAGGCTGCTTAAGAAGACGTTACTGCTAAGTGTAGGTGAATAACTTACAGTAGGTGGTGAGGTTGAATTTGGCGCTGCTCTCTTTTTGCAGTGGGTTTGATGCTGTGCAGACAATTGGGCCAACCAGGTCATACCTCTGGACACCTGTGATGGTCAGCTTGCTAGAATATTTTCCCGGTATTTCAGCCTAAAGAGAAAATACCAATTAAATATTTATCAGCAACTCCTTACAACTTTGCGTAAGCTCAAAACAAGCTGTTGATTAAGATTAAGTTTGAGGTATCAATATTTCTACTTTTTCTTTTCTGAAGAGAATACAGTTTGAGCCAAAATGTCGTCACATTTAATTCACAAGTTTAAACAACCAGTTTAGTTTAAAAGCTTACACTCGGTGTATAAAGACTTTGCATTTGCATCTCTACTATTAATTGAATCATAAATTCTTAATCTCAAAATGCATATGAACTTATTTCACCGTGTCTGACATCACCGACGATTGGACTGTAAACCGTTTGACATCAGAAGGAATGCTCTTGCTGTCGTTGGTCCAGGTGAAGCTCAGGATAGATCCTTTAGACGAGCAGGTAAGAACCACTGTGCTGTTGTACTCAATGGCTTCAGGAAGGTCTGACTTGATCATGACATCAGACACAGGCTCTGCAGAGAAACATGCAAGTTTATAAGAAGATGACTAGCATGTTGTCAGAGTCAAATTTAGAATTCATAAATCTCAACGACATTTCTCAACATCAATCGGACAATGAATTCAAGTCTTAGGGAATTTATTTCACGATGTCATATCTATGTTTTATGAAATCTAACTGTATTTGTTTGAACTTTGTTGAAATCTTAACAGGATATGTATCATATGAAAGGTATCCCCACTAAGATCTTAAGGAAAATGTTCTTTTGTTGATGAAATCTGGCTATAATGAAGAGCAAAGAGTCAATAATGCACACACCCAGGGCTGAGTCCTCTTCAACATATATTTGTGAGCTGAAATCAACATATCAATACAGTGAAAGAAAATGGACGAACTACTGCAGCCATTAGACCTGTTTAACTGGCTACCGATAATCCAGGACTTCCAACAATGACTGTACTACTTGCATACGGCAGATTAGGCAACAGTGGGTGTGTGAGAACAATGTAAAGGAGTGGCAGCCACATCTGAATCTGAACTGTAAGAACTCCCCCTTCTTACACTAATTTACAGATCTGCTCCAATGACGACAGAAATGACAGCAACTGGAAATAAATCTGAACTTAAATTAAATATATATATATATATTTGAACAACAACAATAGCTTTGCTTGAAGAATATAAAGACACAACCTCTTATGGATAAGTCTGTAACTGGTCAGGGAATCAGACAAACTTCATCTATTTTAATGTAATCTTTACAAACAAGAAGGACATTACTGATTGTAAGTCTCTAGACATTCTGTTCAACAAAAAAATGAAACTTGCTTCAATTGCATTTATTTCAAGAAATAGTCATCTTGACATAGGATTTTCGGTCTGAGATTATGATACTGCTGTAAAGCCAGAATTTGTACCTAGACTTTCTAACCATACTTAATACTAAAACCAACAAATCTGTCCAAATCTGTATATAAGGAGTGCTGACCAGAAGAACTGATTCTTTCCCAAAATGCCTGACAACTGCATGTGTGTCTTTTTGAAGAATTTACATATGATTTTTGGTGGGAAGCTGTTTTTCTAAGCTGGTTTATTTCACAGAGCCAGGAAGACTATGAAGCAAATCAACATGATAGCCTTATCCTTAGGGATAAATCGAGAACAGAAATACAGGGAGTAGACGTACAAATGTGGTAAAATTAGGACACCAGTAGTCAAATGGGCTCTGGGCTTCAAAACAACACTAAAAAGGGTGTCATGCTAACATAAAAAAAAAAACACAAAGAAAATAAAAAGGGTAAAACTCTTCAAGCTAGATCCAAAGAAACTGCAAACAAGCACAAATTACAACTGCAAAGTAGAGCACTAGGAGCCACGCCCTGATGTCTCCTGGTGCACGGGAATGGTGGCTTTTCCAGCAAATTTCATGATGTTTCTCTGATATGCACTCCTAGCAAATTTATAAACACTAACAGTGCATAAACACATCTGAATGGCGTGTGTATTCCCCATCCCCGTAGTCCTTGTAAGGTGGCTAGTACGAAATACGAGGCGTAGCCATGGATATACCTGAGTTTCTGTTGGCGGAGGGATATTTTCTCGCAGTAGGCTGTTATGTGTCACAGTTACTTTTGCGGACGCAGCAATTCCTAACATATTACCAAAGATATTACAATAAAGGGGGAAAAAAAACTAAATAACTCTTTGTGGAGCAGTTTACGCATAAGCTGCAAGAGAGACTAAGCAGTTAAAAAGTCAGACTGAAATAAAAAACAATGATAAAGCAATAATGACTCACCCAGAACTCGGATTTTAACTTCTGCGGGAATAGTAGCTGTAAGCCCGATTATAACTACATTGTAATCTCCGCTGTCTTCTGGTTTTATGGACTTCAGAGTCAGGGACCCGTCGGTGACGTTAATGGAAGCTCTGCCTTTGTATTGATCTGTAATTATAACCGTACCAGATCTTACAGTACCAATTGATGTAGAACCCTTGTAATTCCAGGTTATGATATCGTCTTTTCCTGTTGGACGCAGGAGATTTATTGTCAAATCTTTCCCCAAAAGTACATCCAGAGGACCGTCGGGTAGAACTTTCTCTCCAGCAGAGAACCCTGCGAGTAAGCAAAAGCAAAATAAAAATAAATAAATAAAAATAATCTAATAAATAAAGCAGTCGTTTTTCATTCAAATAGTGAAAGTACACCCATAGCAGACATCATGGACAGAGCGAAAACATAAATCGTTGGATACTTAAAAAATAAAAAAATACACCTTAAAATACAGATTTATTAAGAATTTAAATAACAACAAACTGTAAGACTCACCGGATTTAACAGAGAGGAGCAAAAGAAGCGAAAAGGCGATCAGAGCCATCCTGGACGGTTTCAAGTCTTCCCAGCAGAGAGACACAGGAACCAAACTGCGATGTACCTGCTGCTTTTACTGGGACACACCCAGAGGTGTGGACACACAAGAGCATGAGTAACTAATGTGGGAGGTTACTTCCTGTGACTTTTCTATAAGGAGAGCTATTCGTCAATTTTATTTATAGGGTCACCAACGTTGAGCAATAAATATTTCAGATAAATGAGTCTCAATATGACGAAGTCTCAATTAACCGCAGATAGAATTTCACAAGCCAGTTTTTATTTTCTATTTTTTCTCTCATCTGCCCTTTTATTTGAATTTGTTGTGGTTTAATACCATCGTATCATATAAAATATTTGTAATGATTATCCAGACTGAAATGTCATACATTAAAATGTTTTAAAAGATTAATGACGACCTTCTGGTATAATGCATAAAAAAATGCATTATAAAGCCTAATTATTTTTTAAATTAAGCAGAGCAACGTGAAAAATTGGAAGAAAATATTGTGGCGTATTTTATTTTTGTCATGGTGCTGCCATCTGGTGGTCTTCTATGAAATCTTTCTGTCTGTCGAAAGTCTTCCCCAACTGTTAATGCATGAGCAAGATTTTATTTTTGGTTTATTGGTGAAGAAAAAAAAATATTAGCCTCATCTTTTTGTTACGCGAAACTAAATCTGGTGTTCAAGGCAGCAAGTTATCATACACAAATGCCTACTTAAGTTTATTTAATGTAGGAAATGCAATATGTCCAATCCTGTTTTATTCATAAAGCTCACTTTAAAACAGAATATTTAACCACAGTGATAAACTGAGAGCTGTTTCACAAAAGGTCAGATTCAGAAATCCAGGATAAGTGATAAAGCCAGGCTTGATGCCATCTGTTCATTATGACTTTATATTATTTTAAGAATGCATGAAGGGGCAACTCCAGAAAATAGAAAAATAAAAGAGATGTGAGGCCTAGAACCAGGAGAAACGGGTAGAAAGTGTGAGAGGGAGAAAAACTAGGTTGAAATTCCACAAATCTCATTAAACAAACAGTAGATTGTTACAAACACAAAGACAGTGAAACAGATCATAGCTTGCTGGCCAAACAAAGATTATATCAATCTTAAATCTTCAACAAAAGTAACTTGTTGAAATCTGTTAATAATTAGCTTTTGCTGACTAAACTCCAGCTTGTACAAATGATAGGTTTAAAGAGAAAACATGCTCTTTGAGCTTCCAATTTTGCCCTTTAAAAAATGTTGCAACATCCTCTGTCCCATCAGCGAAACATGGACCTGTTCAGCTTAAAATCACTTGTGTTGTCCCTCTGTTTTATAGGTAAGGTTTAACGTTTCTATATGATTTAATGCATGAAATGTTATATATTAACTGGATATTTTGTAATGACTGTAAGACCTGATGATCATCAGTTTATCTTGTTTCCTTTTGCTAAGCTGAGTTCAGTACTGATAAAAATGCTAAATGATGATCCCTATTATAGTTTGGCCTCTATTTGCATAAATATTACTCTTATTTACACCTTTAAGTGTTTACAAAACAATCTAATCCTTTCATGCTTCCCTACAGGGCTCAGTGTTGGTCAAAAGATTGTATCGGAGAGTCCAGTGCAAGTCTATTTGGGGGAAAATGCAACCCTTGAAATCCTGGTTGAGAACGAGCCAAGTAACATAATAACCTGGAATTTCAAAGGTGGAAACCAAATTGTAAATGTTGCTCTTCTGCGTCCAGAAGGTCTCATCGTAAATGATCGCTACAAAGGTAGAGCTTCGATTGACTCAGCCAACGGCCACCTGACTCTGACCTCCGTACAACTGAATGACAGCGGAAATTATACTGTCGTAATATTGGGGAAAAATACTACTGAAATTGGAACAGTTAAACTCCATGTTGTGGGTGAGACATTTATTTACTGTTTTTGACATCTTGTAACTTTGTATGCTGATGTACTAGACTTTCTTTTTCTGCAATTTTTTAAAAGGCAAGCTAAGCTTTTGACCTTAAAAGTTCTTAAGTAGTGGAGTTACTCTACTAAACTGATCACAGCACACACAGCTTTAAAATATATATTTTAAATCTGCTAGGTTTAATGTGATTAAGGTTAAATGTGAAACTTACGGAGCCCCTAAGGGGAAATGGAAAAAAAAAAAAAAAAAAAAGGAAAGAAATCCCGACTTATTATCTCGAGATCCCAAGAAACTAAGTTGAGATCTCGAGATCCCGACTTAATTCATTAATAACCAGCTACAGTCCTCTGGACATTAATGAATTCTATCAAAACTGCCAAGTCGGAAAAGGACTTGCGCCGAATGAGTCCCCGCGCTCTGAAAACTCTCTTCAGATGTCTCTCACTAATACTAAATCCATGTCTGCTGTCAAGCACTGATTTAATGTGTTTATACTCAAGCCCAAGCTCGAAATAAAAATCTATATATCTACCCCATGGGTGGGTGTCCTCCATCACTGTGATTAGGTCGTTATGTACTGATGTCGGGATCTCGAGATAATAAGTCGGGATTTCTTTCCTTTTTTTTTTCTCCTTGTCCCCTTAGGGGCTCCGTAGAAACTAGCCTGATTTGAAGAGAAATATTAATCCCGCTTTGAGAAATAGAGAGATATTGTCCTATTTCTCTCTGCAAAATGTCTTCAGAGTTCTATCCGGTGTCTTCTCTTTGCTTTTCAATCATATCAGATCTAGGGACACATATGTTCATTAATTAAATAAGATTTATTTTAATTTAGGAAATTCTGCAGTTATCATCCCTAATAATCTACTTCAGATTAATTTAACTGAATCTTTGAATCAGTCACAAATGTCTTTGGACCCCTGGGGTATAAAATCATGGCATGAAATAGTTTCATTTTATTTAATTCTTGGACAAGGCTTTTTGTTTTGCTTATCATTACAATAGGCAGGATACTGGGTAAAAACATTTACAAAGCTATTTTTTTAAGAATCCAAGATTGGCTTCTTTGGTTAACATTTCTAATAATTGGATATTTACAAGCCAATAGGATTGTTAGGGTGGCATGTTCTAAAATACATACCACCCTAATCATTACAAGCATTATATGTGGAATTTGCGGTCAGATTAAAGTTTAAGTTTAGGTTTCTCTGTATCAAACAAAGGTTTAAGACTTTTAAAAGTCTTAAAATCAACCTGCTGGGCAGCATCTTGGAAGTCAACTTTGATTTTATGAATGCTTTATTCTAATTAAACTTATTTTAAGACTTTTTATACATCAACAAAAATATCAGTTCTTACACCAAAAAACTTTATTTTTACTAAATAATTTAAAGAAAAGTGTGGCCACAGGAGATTCTGTTACTTCAGTACATTTCAAATGATTATTAAATGGACATTAGAGGATTCTGTTGTACTGTTGGGATGAAGGTGATGAAGATGATATGAGTTTGAGGTTGACGGTTTGACCCCCCCCCTGTGTCCGTCTCACTTTGGCTTTTGGGGTCTTCTGCACATGATAAATGCTTTTCAAGTCCAGGTCATTTACCATTTGCTGTAACCATAAACTAAATAATTTATAAATACGACTGGAATGAAGTGAATCATTTGCAGAAAAAGAGAAGTCTAGGGGTATGCTGTTGACGGACAGTAGAGTTGATCCTGACCTTCAAGATGTTTATTGTCTCATAGATGCTTTACATCCCAACCTGACTTTGCTGGCCCCCTCCAGTGAGGAGCTGCAGCAGGGGAAGTTCACCCTCACATGTCTGGGCTACAAGGGCTTCCCCTCAGACTGGCAATTGCGTTGGAACGTCAATAGCAGCAGCAAAGTGAACTGGGAAGAGGAACGTGGCCCCGTGTTGCCTCTGGATGACGTCCACTACAGCTGGAGCAGCTTCTTGACGGTGGATGAGGAGAACTGGAAGAAGATATCGTCAGTGACCTGCAGGGCGGTTCGGGGCTCACTGGCTCCAGTCTCAGTCACTCTGAAGATCAACTTGAGTTCGGAGGCCCAGCCTGACTCACTGGATTGATTTTTGTACTTTAACTGGTTTCTCTCTTTAACGGGCATTTTCAAGAATCGATTATTCTCTCGCTTTGCTCTGGTCTTCTTTATACTATTGAATATAATATATCATAATTCAAGATGACAGTTAGAGGATCAATGTATTTCTGTGTAGACGCCTGTTGAAAGCTCTTAAACTTTAACTTTGGATTGTTATTTTAAAACCATAAAACCTCTGAAAACATAATCACATTTTCAATTTGTTTTAAGGTGAAGAGCATTCTTCAGTACTAAATCGCAGTAACATTTATATTTGTAGAAATTTAACTTTGTAAAACTTTTCTGCAGAATAAAGTGTAATCTACTTAACATATGGATTCATTAATTATCTGCTGAGTTTGAAGCAAAAATAAAAATCTTTGTAACTTATACACAGACATCAGATTTTGGATTTATCTACTTTGTTTTTGTAATTTTCAGATTCATATTAACACACATCATAAATAGTATTTTCTCCTGAATTTCATATTCTGAAGATAAGCTAAAAATAATTTTTGTTTGATGACAATCATAGTCCAGAGAAACAGCAACATAAGTTTGATATTCACAGATATTTGTAGGCTTTGAAGTTTTGTTTCTCATTTTGTCTTGACAGATTACCCCCTTCTTGGGTGCAAGAGGTTTTTAAAGTCTGACATTCTTAATATGAGAGTTCAGTAGATTGTCTTCAGAGTTGTATAGGAAAAAATGGCAAATATTTGAGTTGTGAAGATTGACATTGTCAGTTTGGAGACATTTCCTGAAAAATAAAATGAATTTAAATAATTCCAATATTTTTTTTGTAAAATACAAGCATATCTTAACACAGTTCTAAAACCCTTTGCTTACCATTATGATCCCAGTGTTTAAATTTGCTTATCAAAGCCATTGAAAAGTGTTTGTATCAGATTAGACCTGTTGATTCTTTGGAGAGTTTTACGTCTTCTTTCGTTTTGTCTTGCTGACAGTTGAACTGCTCTGTAAACTATAACAGAGGTCTTAATTTATTTGAGGTGGAAACAAACAATGACATGAAAAAGTTTACATCTAATCTCATTTTGTCACATTTTTCTCATAGTTTTTATTGCTTGCTCATGGCACAGACAAAATTCAAATAATTCAGAAAAATGAAATGAGCATTGTTTTATAATTTTAAAGGCTGGACTGAAAACATGTTGCTTGAACAAGTATTTGATCTATCTATCTAATCTTTATATGCTGTTTTTCGCTGTTCTTGGAAGCAAAATAAAGTGTTTTTATCCAACACTACACATGCACTTCTACAGCACACCTCTGGAACAGTGCTGCCATCTCGTGGCATTTCTGGGAACAGAGAGAGAAAATGTAACTTTCTGCAGAATAACTGTAAACATTGACCATAAAAATTGGAGAAGTTAGAAAAGTTTTGATTTTTAGTTAAAATACAGTATGTGGTATTGATTTGCTGCATGTTTCACGTGATAAAGTTGTATTTTATCGGTCGAACATGCAGTGAATTGCAGCAGCTATAAAAGTTTGAATAACGGCTAAGAATCAAGGTCTGAGAATAGCTGGATGTGAGCTGCATCATCATATCCATACATGCAACTGCAGATATAGCGGTAAAATAAACGTTGCACACTGAAAAGGACAATGATGGTGATGAGAACAAAAGGTGAAACTTGTAGGAACATTGTAAAAGCTAGTAAAAGGGGAAGTCTGATGTATTTTGTTCTGAGGTTTTAGAAACAAAATTTAGGCAATGGTGTGGGTCAATATGACCCACTGCGTGTGTCATTCTCAGTATGACCGGTAGAGGGAGACAGCGTCCTTCATTAACCCAAAGAACTCAAGGATGACGTGAATTAAATGTCCCCAACAAGCAACAATTTTAAAAATTCATTGTGCAACATTCTGCATAATATCTTATTTTTTATTATTATTTGTTGTTTGTTTTTTCCAATTTTCTCCTTAAAAGATATTTTTAAAATTCCACTCGAGATCTGATTGGATAAAATGTTTTAAAATGTAAATGTTTACACATTGAATGAATAAGACTTTTGATGATTTGTTTTGAAATGTAAATATCATTTAGTTCATGAATCAGAACTTATTCTGTCCCACAGCATCTTCAACAGCCCTGAAATGTGTTCATATAACATTAAATAAAATAAAAACGTACATCTCTGAGTTTTTCAGTGCTTTTTGTTAAGCAGATGTTCTGTAGTTTGATGGTAAATTTTATGAAGAATAACTGTGGTAGGGTTGTACACTGAAAAAGTTTCACAATGCTAGTCGGTGAGAGTAAAATGATAATAAGAAAGAAAGCAGACGTTTACAGGATCCGTTTGAGTCAACAGTTATATTAGTTTAAACTTTTAGTTTTAGTTTATCACAACATGAAAAACATAAAAAGGTTTTTACTTCCACGTGACTTCAGTTAATATTCAAATGCTACACAACGAAATATAAATCATATCCCCCATTCTGGTACTTTTTGTTTTATAGAAACGTTGTTCAAGTTACAAAACAAAAAGAACACCAGCCTTTAAATAATTCATGATCTGATGCTACATATTTTTAAAGATATTAGTTGCATGTGTTGCCAATTTAAAAGCAGCAATTACCTTAATGAGTTAATTTAGATGATTTAACTTTAAAGTTGACAATTGTATATTAAATTAAAGTAGTTTGGACCTGAGACAGGGTCCATCCAGAGATCAGAAGCCTGTCAGAGGTCAACGCTGAGACAAACAGGTCTAACAGACAAGGTCAAATGATAACTCCCAAGGTCAATTCATATTCTGACTGTGCAACTGGAATCCAGTCATCCACTGAAAGAAATGTAACATCCAGATGGGAAGGAAATGAATATTTTTACTTCTGAAGCGTTTCTGCTGCTACGGTTCATTAGTGAAGCTCAGAAAGGGAAAGAAAAAAAAACTCCAGTTTCACTTTAAGAAATAAAGAAAGCAGACTCCTCTTTATTTTATGGAGGTGGCTTTTTAATCACATGCAGACCAGTGAAGAAGGTCGGCTCTGTGACCTGAGAGGTCACCCAGGGCTCCCAGTCACAGACACTGAGGAGAAACCAGTGTTCCCATTTACTCAACTTCTGGGTCCAACTTGTTTCTCCATGAGCTTAAAAGTTAGTTTTATCCCTGCTGCGATTTTTGTATTTCATTTCATGAACTACACATGTTTTATTCCAGAGAGTGGTTTTACTTATTTTTTGCTTCATGTAACATTAATATGCAGTTTATATAAATTTGTTAAAAGATTTTATTTGAAACACATCAAACCATTTCTGCAGCTTTCTCATTAAAAAACATGACAGTAAATATTCCTGAGATGTTTT
>NW_015113521.1:7448-12374 GCF_001443285.1 Poecilia latipinna | reverse complement strand
TGTTTCAATATTTCTCCATGACAGCAGAATTTTAATTATCGTTCTTCCTCAAACCAAGTTCCTATCAGAGTCTCACCCTGAACCAGGAGCCCCAGGATGGTCAGCAGTAGAGTCAGTGACATCATCATTGTGCTGCTGGTGTGTCAGTGGCTCTGAAAGGCCTGGACAGCCACGGATCAACTCTGACCTCTTAACAGCTGGAGCAGAGAGGCAGGACACATATGCAAACACACAGAGTCAGTCAGCTGGAGCTCAGCTGGCTGCAGGTTTCCTCCTGAAACATCAATATGATCAGAAAGACTGAGACGAACTCTTTATAATCTTGTACAGTTAAAACTGAAGGAATTCTCTGAACGTTTAGCACTTTTAGATCTTTGTGAACTTTTCGCTGTGAATAAGCAAAACAATCTTTTTGCTTGAACATCTTGTTTATCCTATTCAAACTATTTCCAAAGGGGTTTGTTGTTCCCACTTCTCAAATATTAATTTATAACTTCATTTATTCAAAAGAAACAATTACATTAAGCTGGCATCTTTTTTAAAACCATTCAATTAGCAAACAAACCAAATTTTTGCTTTAATTTTCTTGCTGGCTGACCTCACTAATGTCACATTCTTCTTGTCATTTAATAATTCAGAGAAAGTATTTTCATATTTTTCTTTCATCCATGCCTGACAACTGTTTATGTCTCTATTTGTTCATTCACAGAAAGAGACTTGACACCACATCTCAGCTTGTATTTCTGTCTGTGGAAAATATCTGGCAGTAATTTTAAAACCAAGTATTCAAACATTGTTGGTTCTAGTCATCTGGCAGTATTGTAGTCCAGGCTCTAGAACATAAATCCAGGATCTAGCAATAATTTTAATTAGGATATGAATTATTTTCCAGTAGTAATGGCAAACTTAGCAAATTATTTTAAACAAGACTAACCTAACAATAAAGTATCTCCTGGCCTTTTTTATGAGAATAAATCCTGTAAAGTGTTTAATGATAATTAATCTTTGACTTCATCTCAGATTGTTTAAAAGGAAAATGTGGAAAATATTTTGAAACCTTTTTAAAGTCAAAGTTACTTCAGGCTTCTTAATCAGAGAATAAAAGTCAAGCATCTAAAATAATTAGGAAGTAATATTTTAAAATACAATAACTGAATATCATCACTGATTGTGTTCTTGTGTTTAATGGAGATCATTTCTGGCCTGATGTGGTCAGTGAACTGTATCAGTGTTTGCTGCAGAACAAAGTTCAGTTTCTGTTCAGACTGAGGGAGGTTTTTGTACGATGATTTTTCACTGTGTGAACACATCACCACTATGATAACTCTGACAGTAATAAACTCCTGCATCTTCAGCCTGAACTCCACTGATGGTCAGAGTGAAGTCTCTGTCATTCCCGGTGCCACTTCCACTGAATCTGGAGGAGATTCCTGAAAATCTGGATGATGTTCTGTAGATCAGAGCTTTAGGAGCTTCTCCAGGTTTCTGGTGGTACCAGGACAGGTAGTACTGTGAACCATAATAGTGAGCTACTTGTCTACTGGCCTTACAGTCAATAGTGACCGTCTGACCAAGCTGCACTGATTTGGCTGCTGATTNACTTGTATTGTTGCTGTGTTTGTAAATTGTACTTTTCATTTCAAACTCGGTCAATTTAATAAATGAGATATTGGATCTGAAAAGGACAATCTGCATTTTAAAAAACGTATTATAAAATAAAATAATATAAAGTAAAATTAAGAGAGGAGAAAAAAATAACTATATTCTTGGCTCAGTGACCTGTGAGGCCTCCCAGGGCTCCCAGTCTGCAGTCACAGAGACACTGAGGAGAGACCAGTGCTCCCAGTCCTGACCTGACTCTCTGAGACTCTGATACTGGCTTTAATCTGTCACTGCTCTCACTCTTTCTCTGCTGATTCTTCTCTATTTTCACTGAGTCATGTTTGCTTTGTCATGTTGGTCACTGGTCAGATAATAAATATTTACTCATCAACTTCTGGTGTCCATCTGCTTTTTATTGAGTTTTAAATATTTTAGTTATGTTCTACTGTTATACTTATTTATGTTTTGCCTTTTATTCTCTTTAGACATCATCTCAATCCATCACAAGAGGACAATTAAATGCCCTGCATGCAAAATCCTCATTAAAATTTCAGACATATTTGCAAGATAGTTTTAAATCTATGAAAAAATATTTAGGAACTACTATCATCAGAAGTCAGAGGTTTATCGGAATTTGCTGCTTGCAAGAGAAAATTATTAGGAAAAATAAAACATTTCAAAATACATATTGTTTAAACTACACATACTTTTTGTGCTTTTTTTGTTTCTTTAATTGTTCTAACCAAATGACAAATATCACTGAATTACTTCTCTGTAGGTGTATTATTATTATTATTATTATTATTATTATTATTGTCACTATTTCTTGTCTCAGATCCAAATATATATCCAACATAAAATTATATAAATATATTATCAGAAAAAAGACTAAGTGAATAAAAAAAATGTACACAAAAATAGAAAATTAATAAAATAAATAAATAATTTGTGGAAACGTTCAGTGTTTTTGTTTCATTCCATCTGTTGAGTCGGATCAGTTCCTCTCCAGCTGAGGGAGGTTTTTGTACGACGTTCTATCACTGTGTGAACGGGAAGCTGTAACCCTGCTGACAGTAATAAACTCCTGAATCTTCAGCCTGAACTCCACTGATGGTCAGAGTGAAATCAGAACCAGATCCACTTCCACTGAAACGAGCTGGAACTCCAGACTGACGAGTTGTAGCTGCATAGATCAGGAGTTTAGGAGCTTCTGCTGGTTTCTGAAGGTACCAGTGGAGGTTGCTATAAACACTTGAACTGGTTTTACATCTGATGGAGACAGTTTGTCCTGGAGCAACAGACTGAGATCCAGGAGTCTGAGTCAGGATGATGTCTCCTGATGAACCTGGAAAACATGAAAAACATCCATTTAGAAAAATTATGTTTGATTACAAATTATTGATAATCTGTGAATAGATAAAAGAAAACATTAACATCTTGTTTCAATATTTCTCCATGACAGCAGAATTTTAATTATCGTTCTTCCTCAAACCAAGTTCCTATCAGAGTCTCACCCTGAACCAGGAGCCCCAGGATGGTCAGCAGTAGAGTCAGTGACATCATCATTGTGCTGCTGGTGTGTCAGTGGCTCTGAAAGTCCTGGATAGCCACGGATCAACTCTGACCTCTTAACAGCTGGAGCAGAGAGGCAGGACACATATGCAAACACACAGAGTCAGTCAGCTGGAGCTCAGCTGGCTGCAGGTTTCCTCCTCACTGATGATAATGTCAAGAAATATCTAAGTGTCTCTCATTATAACCACATTATATTTTGCTAATATGTGTCATTAAAGTTATATATCAGTTTTTCAGGTAGCAGTAACTTGTAGTATCAGTTAAAGAGAGTAACAATTTATTTTAAAGAAATTCTGCTGTGAGGTCATTAATCTGCAGATCTACTTGATCTACTTGATAACATTTATAACTGAAAAAACAATATCAAGTGTGTTGTCACATTTATAACTCTTAAATATCAGAACCTTCTTAATTTCTGTGATATGAATAGTTGATGTGATTCCATTTGACTGCACAAAAGAAAACCTAATTTCATTGAGGTCATTTATAAAATGTGTTCTGCTTTAAGTCTTTTCAGATCATAGACGTAAAAATGATTAAAAATGATTCTTCAAAACTGTGTGTCAGATGAGAAGTAATAAGAATTGACCCTTATTACAATAAATCCAGAATCAAGCATTAATGAATGAATTTTTTCCAATATTTTCCTGATTACATCTTTGTAATTTACTAAGTTTGCCATATTTTCCTGTGTCAAACTTACTAAGTTATTTTAACCAGGGCTAACACAACAATGAAGATTCTGATGAAATTTATTTTTCCTGTTTTTCCCTCATGTGGCTATGAGAATAAATCTGGTTAATTGTTTAACAATGATTAAAATACATGTTGGTGTTATTGCCAGTTTTCTTTGATCTCATGTCATGTTGTTTAAAGTAAAAACATGGAAAATGTTTCGTAACTTTTCAAAAGTCAAAGTTACTTCAACTGGACTCAGCAGTTTTCCTCCTCCCAGCTGGAACACTGCTGATAATGTGGATCAAAATCTAATATTTTCTGTCTTCATGGTGTTTTCTTTACAGCCCTTAAATACCAGAACTTTCCTAATTCATGTGATCTGAAATGATGATGTGCTTCCATTTGATTAATTGCCCAAAATATCTCATTTCATTCTGGTCATTGAATGTTTTCTACAAATGAAAACATTTGTTTTTAAATTTTATTTATTACATCTTAGATCATAGATGTAAAAAATGATTGAAAATAATTCAAAACTTAATGTTTCAAATGAGTAGTAGCAAGAATTTCCCTGCTGCTGCTTCCGTTCTTCTGTTTACTACATATCTGATCTATAAAGTGTGTTTTCAGCGTGTTTGTGTTCAGTGAACGTTATCAGTGTTTGCTGCAGAACAAAGTTCAGTTTCTGTTCAGTCAAACTGAGGGAGGTTATTGTACGATGATTTTTCACTGTGTGAACACCCACTGACTGTTGATGACATGAGCACTCTGACAGTAATAAACTCCTGCATCTTCAGCCTGAACTCCACTGATGGTCAGAGTGAAGTCTAATCCATTTCCTGCTCCACTTCCACTGAATCTGGAGGAGATTCCTGAAAATCTGGATGATGTTCCATATATCAAAGCTTTAGGAGCTTCTCCAGGTTTCTGGTGGTACCAGGACAGGCAGACTCTTGAAGAGTAGCTACACTCAGATGTTGAAAGTGCCCGACTGGCCTTACAGTCAATAGTGACCGTCTGACCAAGCTGCACTGATTTGGCTGCTGATTGAGTCACAACAACATTTTGTCC
>NW_015113521.1:0-4696 GCF_001443285.1 Poecilia latipinna | reverse complement strand
GTCACAGAGACACTGAGGAGAGACCAGTGCTCCCAGTCCTGACCTGACTCTCTGAGACTCTGATACTGGCTTTAATCTGTCACTGCTCTCACTCTTTCTCTGCTGATTCTTCTCTATTTTCACTGAGTCATGTTTGCTTTGTCATGTTGGTCACTGTTCAGATAATAAATATTTACTCATCAACTTCTGGTGTCCATCTGCTTATTTATTGAGCTTTAAATATTTTAGTTATGTTCTACTGTTGTACTTATTTATGTTTTGCCTTTTATTCTCTTTAGACATCATCTCAATCCATCACAAGAAGACAATTAAATGCCCTGCATGCAAAATCCTCATTAAAGTTTAAGACATATTTGCAATATAGTTTTAAATCTATGAAAAAATATTTAGGAACTGCTATTATCAGAAGTCAGAGGTTTATCGGAATTTGTCAGAGAAAATGATTAGAAAAAAAAACATTTCAAAATACAAATTGTTTAAACTACACATACTTTTTGTGCTTTTTTTGTTTCTTTAATTGTTCTAACCAAATGGCAAATATTATTATTATTATTATTATTATTATTATTATTATTATTATTATTATTATTATTATTATTATTATTATTATTGTCACTATTTCTTGTCTCAGATCCAAATAAATATCCAACATAAAAATATATAAATATATTATCAGAAAAAAGACTAAGTGAATAAATTAAAATGTACACAAAAATAGAAAATTAATAAAATAAATAAATAATTTTTGGAAATGTTCAGTGTTTCAGTTTCAGTCAATCTGTTGAGTCGGATCAGTTCCTCTCCAGCTGAGGGAGGTTTTTGTACGACGTTCTATCACTGTGTGAACGGGCTGCTCCAACCCTGCTGACAGTAATAAACTCCTGAATCTTCAGCCTGAACTCCACTGATGGTCAGAGTGAAATCAGGACCAGATCGACTTCCACTCAAACGAGCTGGAACTCCAGACTGACGAGTTGTAGCTGCATAGATCAGGAGTTTAGGAGCTTCTGCTGGTTTCTGAAGGTACCAGTGGAGGTTGCTATAACCATAGCTACTAACACCTGAACTGGTTTTACATCTGATGGAGACAGTTTGTCCTGGAGCAACAGACTGAGATCCAGGAGTCTGAGTCAGGATGATGTCTCCTGATGAACCTGGAAAACATAAAAACATCCATTTAGAAAAATTATGTTTAATTACAAATTATTGATAATCTGTGAATAGATAAAAGAAAACATTAGCATCTTGTTTCAATATTTCTCCATGACAGCAGAATTTTAATTATCGTTCTTCCTCAAACCAAGTTCCTATCAGAGTCTCACCCTGAACCAGGAGCCCCAGGATGGTCAGCAGTAGAGTCAGTGACATCATCATTGTGCTGCTGGTGTGTCAGTGGCTCTGAAAGGCCTGGACAGCCACTGATCAACTCTGACCTCTTAACAGCTGCAGCAGAGAGGCAGGACACATATGCAAACACACTCAGTCAGTCAGCTGGAGCTCAGCTGGCTGCAGGTTTCCTCCTCACTGATGATAATGTCAAGAAATATCTAAGTGTCTCTCATTATAACCACATTATATTTTGCTAATATGTGTCATTAAAGTTATATATCAGTTTTTCAGGTAGCAGTAATTTGTAGTGTCAGTTAAAGAGAGTAATAATTTATTTTATATAAATTTTGCTGTGAGGTCATTAATCTGCAGATCTACTTGATAACATTTCTAACTGAAAAACATTATCAAGTGTTTTGTCACCTTTATAACTCTTAAATATCAGAACCTTCTTAATTTCTGTGATATGTTGATGTGATTCCATTTGACTGCACAAAAGAAAACCTAATTTCATTTAGGTCATTTATAAAATGTGTTCTGCTTTAAGTCTTTTCAGATCATAGACGTAAAAATGATTAAAAATGATTCTTCAAAACTGTGTCAGATGAGAAGTAATAAGAATTGACCCTTATTACAATAAATCCAGAATCAAGCATTAATGAGTGAATTTTTTCCAATATTTTCCTGAGTACATCTTTGTAATTTACTAAGTTTGACATATTTTAATGTGTCAAACTTACTAAGTTATTTTAACCAGGGCTAACACAACAATGAAGATTCTGATGAAATTTATTTTTCCTGTTTTTCCCTCATGTGGCTATGAGAATAAATCTGGTTAATTGTTTAACAATGATTAAAATACATGTTGGTGTTATTGCCAGTTTTCTTTGATCTCATGTCATGTTGTTTAAAGTAAAAAACATGGAAAATATTTTGTAACTTTTCAAAAGTCAAAGTTACTTCAACTGGACTCAGCAGTTTTCCTCCTCCCAGCTGGAACACTGCTGATAATGTGGATCAAAATCTAATATTTTCTGTCTTCATGGTGTTTTCTTTACAGCCCTTAAATACCAGAACTTTCCTAATTCATGTGATCTGAAATGATGATGTGCTTCCATTTGATTAATTGCCCAAAATATCTAATTTCATTCTGGTCATTGAATGTTTTCTACAAATGAAAACATTTGTTTTTAAATTAGATTTGTTACATCTTATATCATAGATGTAAAAAAT
This sequence comes from Poecilia latipinna, assembly GCF_001443285.1. Classification (NCBI taxonomy): domain Eukaryota; kingdom Metazoa; phylum Chordata; class Actinopteri; order Cyprinodontiformes; family Poeciliidae; genus Poecilia; species Poecilia latipinna. The sequence goes on along the minus strand of NW_015113521.1, from coordinate 2,134 downwards.
GATTGAAAATGATTCAAAACTTAATGTTTCAAATGAGTAGTAGCAAGAATTTCCCTGCTGCTGCTTCTGTTTACTATATATCTGATCTATAAAGTGTGTTTTCAGCGTGTTTGTGTTCAGTGAACGTTATCAGTGTTTGCTGCAGAACAAAGTTCAGTTTCTGTTCAGTCAAACTGAGGGAGGTTATTGTACGATGATTTTTCACTGTGTGAACACGGGGCCACTATGATAACTCTGACAGTAATAAACTCCTGCATCTTCAGCCTGAACTCCACTGATGGTCAGAGTGAAGTCTAATCCATTTCCTGCTCCACTTCCACTGAATCTGGAGGAGATTCCTGAAAATCTGGATGATGTGTAGTAGATCAGAGCTTTAGGAGCTTCTCCAGGTTTATGATGGTACCAGGACAGGCAGGGTGTGCTACAACCAGTTAGTTGTCTACTGGCCTTACAGTCAATAGTGACCGTCTGACCAAGCTGCACTGATTTGGCTGCTGATTGAGTCACAACAACATTTTGTCCATCAGATCCTGAGGAGAGAGAAGAAACTCTGGACATGAGATGGTGAAACTCAGCTACACTCCAAATGATTTTCACATGACAGAAAAATGATTTTCCTACCCTGAGTGAAGCAGAGGAGAGTCCAGATGAGGACGCAGATCAGAGTCATGCTTCTGATGATGAGGAGGATTTCTGTGTCTCCTGCTGTGATGAAGGACAGCTGTCAGTCATCCAGTGTTCAACTGTCAGGACTATAAACTCTCCCAGAGCGCTGGAGCATGGAGCTGCTGATGCAAATCACTTTATTTAACATTTGAATGGGATCCTTTTGGTTGTTTTCTTCATACCTATTTTATTATAAACTTTCTGCTTCATAAATATTTCTCTGCTATTATAGATTTGGGTTAATTCTGGTCTCAAATACATTTTTCAAATTCAGACCTGCTTTATATCAGCTGATTAAATTGAGTCAAATGTTTTAACTACTCATATTGTTGATGTGTTTGTATTTTTTTCTGTTTAGTCATTTCAAGCCTGGTCTATATTTTATATGAGATCTTAGATCTGAAAAGGGACAATCTGTATAAAAAATATATTGTATAAAATAAAATACATTTCGAGGGGAGAATAGATTACATGTATTCTTGGTTTAAGTTCTTTTAAAATCATTTTTATTAGTTTCTAGTCATCTGGCAGTAGTATAATAATATTCTATTGGCAAATCAAGGAGCAAGCATTAATAATTATTAGAATATTAATTATTTCCCTTTAGCACTGTCAAACTTAGTCATTTATTTTTACCAGGGTTATAAATTAAAATAATCTCCTGGAATTTATTTATTGTTTCATCCCTAAAGATCCTTAAGGATCTGTGATAAAATAAATAAATCCTGTTAGGTATTTAACAATCACAATTTAACTTCAGGTCAGATGTTTTAAAATGAGAACATTGAATTTTTGTTGTAATTTTTCAGAGTTTCTTCAAGGTTTATAAAATAAACTTTTCTGCTGCGTTAGAGTTACGATTCTGCTGATGTCCTCATAAGGATATTAAATGTTCTTTCATTCAACAACATTGAAGAAACTCCCAGACTAGAGGTGGAAGACAGAAATATCTCTTAATTTGTGACAGATTATTTACTTTAAAAATATATCTCTTTCTTTATTCAAATCTTTATTAGAATTAAATAGGTTGAACTGAGGGTTTGAATACATTTTACTGTTTATGCTGATTGTTTTATTTTATTTGATGGATTGTTCCTTTATGGATGGACTGGAAAATGTATTTCAACCTTGAAAAATGTTTGACCTTCATCAACTTCCTTGAACAGTAAGAATATATCTTGTGTTGTTTTCAGATTTGAGTTTTAATAAGGTTTGATGCAACTAAATGGTGAGAGTGTAAAATGTGTGTTCAGTGAACGTTATCAGTGTTTGCTGCAGATTCCAGCTGCAGAGCAAAGTTCAGTTTCTGTTCAGACTGAGGGAGGTTTTTGTACGATGATTTTTCACTGTGTGAACACAGCCTGACTGTTGATGTAATGATAACTCTGACAGTAATAAACTGCAGCATCTTCAGCCTGAACTCCACTGATGGTCAGAGTGAAGTCAGAGTTCCCAGAGTTTGATCCAC
>NW_015113520.1:317395-330568 GCF_001443285.1 Poecilia latipinna | reverse complement strand
AAATTCTGCAAGGAACAAAAATAAGTCTAGCGTTATTAATACTACCACCACACCAGTCAACTCCACAAACTCGCCTTCAGTGCTCACATAATTCATTATTTCTCTTCGCTTCGAATGCTACACGGCTGACCGTTCATAGGGAGAACCTGAACGCCTCGGCCAAAGCGAAATCATCCAAGCTTTTACAGTCAAAGCCAATCGAATACAGAAGGTAAAGACGTAAATGAACATCAGTGTTCTTTAGAACCGGAGCATGATTTAATTTCTGGTGACATTCAGAGCTTCCTGACAGCGTTACTGGTTTCCATCAGTGGAGTATGCTGAATGCATATTGAATGGATTCCGTCAGATCAGCTCACGTTAAAGTGCAGCTCAGGCACTTAGACGTGCAATCAGCTTTTGTAACAGCTGCCTTTTGTAGAGAATAACCTCTTTGTAAGTCAAACTAGGTAGAAAATGCAACATTTTAAACAATAAAATAAATAAATAAAATAAAACCGAATCGCCTTCAGTTCAGCCTCTGCTCCTCATTGAGGTTCTCCTGCTCCTTTCTACCATCGTTCCACCACCCACCTACTAAAATGCTTTTTACTGGTTGAATTACTTGCAGTAATTGAGCACAGATGTGTCGTGGAGCTCAAATTCAAGGGTTCCTTTGCCGTCACTACAACAACATTAGACAGTTCACCATTTAAATTGGCTTATGGGGCTACAAATACAAATCTGGCAGTCTGATAAAGTAATTGTAACCAGAATGAGACTTTTTTTTGTGTGTGTGTGTGTGTGTGTGTGTGTAAATATGTAATTTCTGTTACTGGCCTTTGACCAGCTAAACCCATCTGTCAGTTTTTTTTGTTTTTGTTTTTTTTTTCCTTGAATTATGTTAAAATTCACTCTGCATACGTTTCGGCAGGTTTCAGGCTGCTGCAGCTGCCTGCTGGCCTCATGAAAAATATTTTATCTTCCTTGCATTGAGCCCTTGACAAGCCCTCACAGACGTTTAGAGACTCGAGGGAAAGTTGAAGAGCGTAGTGGAATAAATTCAGAGGAATGGGAAATACACGGCGACTGCTGATTAATAAAGGAGAGGAGAAGCTGGTACAGAGGGAAAATTAGGAGGATATGCAAAAGAGCCAGCTTAGGCTGGGAATGACATTTTTATTTACTGAATTATGCAAACACTGTACACTGATTTAAGACTAAATCTCTGCAGCACCTTTGCGTCTCTAAATGACTTTTCAAAACGTGCATCCCTGCTTTGTGATTTTTACAAATTCAACAAAACTCTGCAGATGTACAGAACGAAAAGGATAAGCGTTGCCAGAAAAAAAAAAGATATAATATTTCTTCTTATTGCTTCAATCTTTGCATTTAATGAGTATTCCTCAATAATACCACTACCCCTGAACTTGCAGCAGTGATCTTTTGAAATCCCTTAGGAAGTCAAGTGAGGTTTGACCGTCTCTTTCAGCTCAGCAAACTCAAGTCAGACAAAGGCTCTCTGCGAAGCTAATAATGCTGAAGAGCTGCAGAAGAAAAAAAAAACTGAATAATGTCAGACATTTTGCTGGACTGGTTCTCTGCGAGAGGCGCTGCACCTTGAAGGATATTGATGCTTTCCAAAAACCTTTATTAGTTTGCACTGGATAAATCATGTTTGGGGATGATCTGTTAAAGATTACAGATAAGCGCATCATTTCCTCTGTCTGCGTTCAGCTCGTTTCTGTCCGTTCCTCCTCATAAGCCAACAATATTGTTTTTCATGAAGCCAAAGAATTCTCCAGAGTGACCTCAGTGCAAGAACGGATCTGCTAGGCGAGGTTAAACAGTCATGGAAAATAAAGAAATAAATCAATTGCACACAGACTCCATCAATTCTTGAAGATGCAATTTGATGAATAATTTGATCTTTACCAGGACCTACATTTGTTTCAAACTCAACACAAATGAAAATGAATGTCTCCCTAATATGTACAAGATGGAAATTATGTAAAAAAAGTAGAATTTCAGGTGTCTTTTTTATTACTGTGCTGCATAAATAAGAAAATATACTCTTCCGCAAAAACTCTGCTCCTAATCTTTGTGGTTCCTGGTCCGTCTGTAAACGTATGTCAGCTACAAACCTGAGCTTTTTTTTTTTTTTTTTACTGTGCACCAAAGCCGTTTTGCACAACATTTCGGTTTTCTTTACAATATGAGGGATTTTCACCCTTCGCAATTTATTACTGGGAAAGCGACACTTCAAGTCTCTGTCTGACATTTTCAGCAAGTTCATAAAACAGGAGAAACATTTTCTGCACAAAATCGACTAAAACACCGAAACATTTGATGAACGCAATTATTAAGAGGTCAAACCATATCATGGGTATCTTCTTATGCTCAGATTCGTAGACGATCGTTTGGCATGAAGGACACAGCTGAGGGCACAAAAGCTTTACTCACCAGCAGGTAGGTTTGAGCAGAAATTAAACTAGTTTTGAAAAAAGAGATAAATTAAATTTAACTGTGAAACTATAGTTTTAAATGGGATCAGCTCATATCTGTTTGCAAGCAAAACCCTTTTTGAAAATGAAAGCAGAGTTTTGGGTGAGAGCAGCATCGCAAATGAAGTAATCTTAATCTCATAATCTGCCCTCAGAATTTCAACTGAAAAACTAATTTTCCTTTCCTAACCAAGCATTTCTAAGTTACTGAGCTTTAAAGAGGATACATTTAATTGATTTTAAAAGCTTAAATTTGAGACTTGATATAGTCAAATATCTCTGAAATCACATGGGGACAAAAAAAAAAAAAAAGAAATCTTAACTGCACCATCTTTGATTTACAAGACATGTAGAAACCACAGTGTGAATTAAACATCGTTTATTGCTTGTAGTAAAAATCGGCATCCATTCATCAGCAGGGGAAGATAAAATAACATCTAAAATGCAGTATTTGTGTCAAGCGAACTGGCTTTCTCATGCGTCGCTTTTCTCTAAAACCCTAATAAGAATCTGTAAAGCTTCATGACTTGGCGTCAAACATTAAAAATGATCTTTATCAAGTCATGGAAAAAAGTTCAGAGCAGTTCATTGCCAACACAAACCAGGACACAAAAAGGAACTAGCCTGTGAGGACATGAGCAGTTATTTGTACCAAACATCAAACTAAAGCAATTCTTTAAAGCTTGTAGACTTGTGATAGCAATTTGTTGTAACTGGATCTTATCCTCATTCTCCTGCTGTAAAAAAATAAAATAAAATAAAGGAAACTATTCCTTCAGCGCCTTCTTTGATATCTTAAAACACAGTAGTATGTCTTACACCATGATTACCCAGGTGTTTGAAGGAGTGTAAAAAGCCAACATTTCGCTAGAGTGTACAATAACAGACAAAACCCACAGCTTAGAGAAAGTATAAAGCAGTGAAATGGAGCAAAAGGAGGTTTTAAATCCCACTGAATGTAAAAGAAGCAGTTTTAAATGTCCCAGTTCTATAGTTAGGCATTTTAATTCACTCCATGCTGTTGGAGTAAAAACCACCATGAATGCCCTGCACTAGGAACCTCCCTGTTGTTCCTGTTCTGAGCAGGAGTAAAACACAAAAAAACTTCCCCCAAAAAAAAAAAAAAAAAAAAAAAGCTACAGCCAAGCTTCTCTTACCTCACTGAGCCTGTGGGGGCCACTTTGAAGCTGGGCTGCTGTTTTATTATGAATTCTAACATGATTAAAGAAAAACATTTCTTTCTACTACAAAACATTCCACAAAGTTGAGGGGATTTTTGATGGCTAATAAGTCATCACAATGCATTTACTCGGCTTTATCGGTATAGTTGTCCAAATTAAGTTGTGCAAATTACAGATTTGCGTTTAAGAATCAGTAACTTAGAAATCAGTTGTTGTTTATGTCAGTAAATAAAAAACAAGCCGCATTCTCGGTTCCTGTCGAAGATAATGCAAAGCTCTCTTTTGATCCACAACAAAAACAATATTTGAGTTGCTCTTTGAAAAAGTTTCGTCTAGCAGGGATTAGCTGACTTTTGATAGAACCCATTAAATCAGCAGAAAATCACTGAGAGACTTTATATTATTTAAATCTACCTCTTCTGCACCGTTTTAAAAATTCTGTTGGAGTGCTGCCTCAGACCGAGTCTAATTCATGCTGATCTCTATGTGATTATAACACATAGTGAAAAGCTTGTAATGTTAAATACGCCAGTAGTACAAAAAAAAGAAAAAAAAAGAAAGAAAATCAGTTAATGTGTATTTGAGGTTTTACTCCTGATTCTGCCTTGTCCGTTCCTGTTCCTCTCCCCTCAATCTATCGTCTCCTGGGCTCTCGGGCTCCTCCGTCGTTACCTGTCCGTTTCTCTGGCACATTTTTCCATCATTCTTCCGTCAAATGGGGTTTCCCCCGGCTCGTCTCTCTCTCCTGAGCCAACTATACTTTATCTGCTGGCGCAGTGCAGGGAAAAGGAGGCGGGAGGGACAAAAGAAGACCGTAATGAGTCGTGGAAGGTGATTAAGAAATGAATGGACCCCGCTGCTGGAATCGTCGTCACACTGCCCATGTGCCCCGGCGCAGTCTGCAATCTGCAGATAGACACAATGCTCCACTTTTCTTGCGCCTGCCATTCGCCTTTAATTGTACAGACATTCACTGCTCCTGGAGCCTGCCGGACTTCAGATAAAGCTCATGTATTCATGCATTAATCACCGCCAGCCAGGACAGACCCTTCCCGAGCGCTTCACCTGCGTCGAGACCCCAATTGAAGGCACCCTATAAATATCAAGCAGATAAACGAAACTAATGGAGCGGAGAGAAGCCAGTGCTTAGCGTTCAGCCACCCACTCTAACCAGTCCCAGATTTCAAGATGCCTCGTTGTCAGTTCATGTTATAATGAAAGGCTGCCGAATGCATGAGGCAGTCCATTCAAGGAAGTGTGTAGGCTGGGATGTTATTAGTTGGTGACACGACTCAGGAGACAATGAACTGCCTTTGAGAGAGTTTACTGGGGAGAAGTGGATTTTTGGTGAATGTCATTAAATAAAAAAAAAAAAAAAAAGGAATGTTTCACTCCGATATGCAGAGAAGCGATGTTCAGCTTGCTCAGGTTTATGAAAGAGGCCTGAAAGAACGATAGTTTATAGAGCAGCTTTAGCACAGCTTCATTAGCAAGTTCTTTGTGAATGGAATTTAAAAGTTTTCCAGGAGATACAGAGCCGCATCTCGGTTCCCATCAAAAACCGACAAATTGAAACTTGCAGAAAAGACTATTCATTTCATAGGTTTTCGTGTAAGCTTTACACATTTTACCACCTCATTGCTGCCTGCGCCTTTGAAAAGAAGTATCGTTTAAGTTGAATTAAATTACCAATGATAATGAGGGGAGCAAAGATCCCAGTGTGATAAGGTCTAAAATTACCTTCAGTTTAATTGGAAAAAATGATTGTAGTTTCAGAGAAATAGATGATCACAGCACTGCTTATAGCAGAAAATCTAAGTTTTGTTTTTGTCAAAAAAAAGACAAAAAAACAAAAAACAAATGCACCATGAAAAATTGCAAGATAACCTTTATGTCTGCACATCATATCTGTAAGAATATATCAAGTTTTTTTGTTTTTTTTAAAACACCACAATACATTTTATTATGTTTAGATTTTAACAAGAGGACAGCATTTTTGGAATATCTGCTTTTGTTGACAACACAGTTTCACCACATGTTTTAAAAAATGGTGTGTTTTTTTTTTTCTTCACATGAAATCAGACTAAACTTCTTCAACTTCTAAAGTTTGCATACAATTGGTTAGTATCAGGGAGAATTGATGAATTGGGTCAGGCCACACCTGGAACACACTGTTTTTGTGTTGTTTTTTATAACACTACTGAGAAATCAAAGGAAATTAGCCAAGATATCAGGCAGAGAATAGCAGAGCTGCATGAGTCCAGTTCAAGCCCTGGGAGCAATTTCCACATGCCTGTAGCTGCTCTATTCATCTGCTCAATCAATTATATGAAAGTGCAATTAAGCTAAAACATAATATCTAAAAACTACAAACAACTCTCAAAGTGCATTTAGGTTTTGTTCTGGATAAATTTAGGACGTTGTCATGTAATCCCACTACTTTTTATGAGCAGTTTTATGAACCAATTATCTCTCCAAGCCATTGAAAAATGACTGAAGTGCAGTATTTTCAAAAGGGCCTCAGAGGATGTGTTTTTATACTCCAACAATAGCGAAGTACATTAATGTCACACATTCTTCTTTTCAGGCACTCGTCCATGCTTTACTATATAATGTTACATCAAACCCGTGTTTGACATTTCATCTAAAAGCCACTTACTGTACATACCACATGTTTTAAATGGAAAATGGAAATTACTGCTTCTGTCACGTTAATGGGTTCCTAAATGAGCCTGTTCTAAAAGGAGAAGTTTGTGCCATCTATCTGTGACTAAATGGACTGAGTTTGGAATGCTTAGATTAAAAAACGAATCTGCACTATGTTAATTAATTTGAGTTGGAGGTGAGCTACCATCAATGTTATTCAATTTTAATTTAAGGTGATGGAAAAGGATATTAGTTTGCTGTTGCATAAGCTGGTTAAATAAAGTCAAACATGAGATTTGTGCATTTTTCAAAAATTGATGAGCAGCGGTGAGTTATGTAGACACAAACTGGTTTGTGCGCGAGATCAAAATGGAAAGTTTGCAAGCCGTTTGCAGTGAAATAGCAAAAACTATATTCATTAACCGAAGAAATATAATCATTACACAGTTTTGAACTATAATATGTATTGAAACCACAAAATCATCAACAAAGAACAAAGAAGCAGGCATATAAATTTAGTCAAGAGGTCACTGCTGTTTGTTTTTCCAATAAAACCAGGCAAACACAACAGGACAGTACCAACGTCAGGAGTGTTCATGTGTGTAGGGATCTGGATCAGAAGGCATAAGTAGCTTTACAGGATGCAAAAAAATTTCACTAAAAGTCTGGCTAAGATTTATTTTTCCATGTCATCCCAAGAGGACCATAAAAAGGCAGCAGAGTGAGCATACTGACACTTTTTGATAGTTTGTTTTCAAACCTTACAAGCAGGACAATACACTAGCATAAAGTCAAGACAAATGCTATTTCAGAAATTGAGTTAATCCACTGCAGCTAACAAAACAATGTAACCTACCAAGTCTGTTATAATTGTAATGCTAACTGCGCTACGTAGACAAATCATTGATACAAGATGTTGGAAATAATAGGCGTCAGGAGTTTAAAGGAAAGGTTTGCAAAAATCAGAGAAAAGTAAATTCGGATCAGTTTGCTACATTGTGTGTAGTGCTGATGAAATTTACAATATCAAAATCATTACCATGTGAACACGTTTACTTAAATCTGAATATTTTAAAAGCTAAATTTTGTATGGCTGAGTTGTATCTAATTTAAAATCTTGAGTTTCTTAACCCAGAGCTGATAATTATAATCAATCCTTATTAGATTAAGTCTAAATATAGCTAAGCAATTCAGGGCTTTAGAGGGTAAATGTTTGGTGTGAATATGTAAAAATAGTGGTTTGCTCCTCTGACTAAATGGCGTGATGAATTTATACCGTCTTACATAACTCTTAACATTGTGTTTTGTTGTTTTTTTTAACACAGGTGTGTGCAGAGATGTGTGTGTGTGCGCGTGCTGATTCAAACAAATCAATAACACTTATTCTCTACAGCAGTTTTCCACTGTAGAACAAAAAGGACCCAAACTCACAAATCTTCTCCGTTTCTACAAAGCTCGCCTCGTCCTCTCCTTCTAAGCCGCCCGATGCGATACGAGTGCCTTGTTCCTGCTCTGCTCTCTTCAAGCTGCATCTTACCAACAGCTGATAAGAACTCATTACTTTTGCTTTCTTTGCTGACTGTAGATCAGCGTCCACGTCCTCCTGTCCAAAGGCTCCCTGCTCCCCGCCTCCACATCCCAGATTAACAAGCCATCTTGACCTTTTCGTGACTTCATCCTCTCCTTTCATCAGCTTTTTGCTTTCAGCTACATTCTCCGTCTGCCCTTTCTTTGTCCGGTCCTCTGTCACTATTTTGAACTTTATGTTTTTAAATGTGAGAAAACGAAATGGGAAAACAGTCAAAGCTGACTGAACCTCAAAGACAGGGAGACAATTACTTTTTTCCAAACAAAAAGAAAGCAAATGTGTTCACAGCCGGTTTGTCTTCAACATTTAACTTTTAATATTGTCTCTAGTAGACAATATGATGTGGTCAGATGGTCATTTAAAGGAATCACAATGCAGGATTAGATGAAGATTGTGATGTCATTTTCATAATTATCTACAGTGAAAAAAACTATATTAAGAAATTTGTAGACCCCCAGAGTTACTTAGGCCTCCTGAAATAGTTGCCATTGACAACCACATCTGTGCACGTCTTCAGCATGGAAAATAATGGTATAATATTTTAATCCTCTATGATCTAATTCTGGTGTGTATGCAAGCCAAACGGGAGTGAAAACGGCATTAAAATGTTTTTATGCAGCAGCAAATATAGGATCTCGAGTCTATAAAAAAGAAAATCTGGTGTCTTGCCATGATGTGAAAATACAGAAATTAAGTCATATTTAAACTGAATGATGACTGGAATCAGACAACTATTGGCTTTTTTATTTTTTTGATCCTAATCCCCCATGATCGAGTTCTGGTATCTACACAGAATTTGCACATTTTTATTTGCAAGCCCAACACGAGTAAAGAAGGCAATAACATTTTCTTTTTATGCAGAAGCAAATTTAAGCTCCTGAGACTATTAAAAGAAAATATTTTCTCTAGCCATGAGCTCAGCCGGCAAACTACAGAAACAAAGTCATTTTTAAACTGGAATCGCACAGATTTTAGATTTTACTGCCCTGATTAGTGACTGGACGGGCGTGAAATCTAAATTCCCATGTTCCTCTGGTCAGTAAACAGATCAGTGCTAACAGGAAATCTCTAGCAACTCTCTTCTTTAAAGAGGCCATATGAAAGAAATAGTGAAATTTACCTGTTTAAGTTCGTTTTTTTGAAATTAGGTGCATAGTATTAAGAGGTAACATTTTGTAACCAAAAGAACCTTTGCAGTTAATTTAGACCAGAAAAAAGTTAGCAAGACGAGATTTCAGAAGGTACCAGCAAAATTGCTCTGTTATATTTAAAAGCATTTAACGTGTCATAGAACATGCTAATGGTGAGTAATAAAACAAGCTAAAGTCAATGTAACATGCAAAATTTGTAATAATTGTCTTTATTGTAAAATACTATTACTGCTTTGCTTTGTCACGTCATTGTGTGATGTTACTTCTGCTCCTAATATAAATATTTAATAACCGACTGACAAAGATGAGAAAAAATATTGTCAGTGGTGGTGTCGTTATACAGTAGCTGTAAAAAAAGAAAACACTCAACCAAAATCAGAAAGCGTCTAATTCAGATCGGAGCTTTTGTGATCAAATGTTTGTTTTATATTATTTATCAATTCTTCAGCGTATTGTTTGTTTTAAGATAAAACTTCTTGATGTTAAATTGCTGTCCTTTCTAAAGTGGGTAAATCTTTGCTTAGAATATCTGATGTAGGGCTGTTGTAAAAGAATATTTTAGCAATCGACTCTACAGATTATTTTTACAGTTAATCGAGTAATCGGAGATCTCTCTCGAATCATTCGAGGATTTGCGACAGCCCTAATCTGATGTCATAACATCAGGCAACAAACTTCTCCTGCTTCATCCAGTTAAGTAAATTAGACATTTTTCTGATCATTTTAAAATCCATGAAAACCAATACAATGAATCAATTAAGTTGAAAGCAGTTACTATTAGTAGTAGTAGTTATTTTTAGATTTCATAGTAATTTGCCAAAGCATAACATTTAGCTCATAATGTTCATCATAATGGTTGGGAATTTTTAAAGGTCAAATGATAAAAAGCAGTGGACCAAAAGTTAATAGAGTAAGAATCTGTCCATTTTGTTAATGGCTCAAGGTTCAACGGGCAAGAGGGAAATAATAGGCTGCTGTAATAAAATAAATAAATAAAAATGGTAAAAATGGGCAATAAACAACTTGAACAACCAATGACGGACTAAACAACTGCATGTGATTTTGTAGGAATTCAACCATTCTGTGAACGATGCACTTTGAACATAATGGCTGAATCTACCAATTATGTTGCCAATTACATTTTTTCCAGATTGAGTCAGTTCATCGAGTCAGGTATGTAAAAAGGTACAAATCTTTGAAGCAATGTGACAAAATTCAGAAATAGGACACAAAACAGAGAAAAAGGAGTTGGGAACCATCAAGAGTTTTTTTTTTTGTTTGTTTTTTTTTTGTGCACAATACGCTTTCTGTTGAAGATGTTTGAGCCGTTATTTTCAAAGACGTAAAGAGGTCTGCTCATTGCAGAAAACATGCAGTACAACTAATTATGTCTCTGCTGTAAGTGGTCTTCTGAAGTGGCACCTAGTGGCCCACTCATTCAATATGCTTGTTTGAATTTTAACACGTAGAACCAGGATAAAGTACCTATATTACATGCTGTTTGAGGATGAAAACAGCAGAATGAAACTACAATTTGCATGAGGTGGTACTGTACCTGCTGTGCCGTCAGAGCAGATCACTGAAATATAATCAGGGTTTAGAACTGGAAAGGAGCACAAAATAGTAATATCAAAGGTCATGTTCTAGAAATAATGCCACACACGCTAGTATAACCAGGCGTTTCTGGAGTAGCAGACCACTTCTCTTTTTGTGTTATTTTTGTCAGTAACATATAAAATTTCATGAGCCACAGTGAGGCCTGTTTACTACTTGACCTGTAAAATAAAAATAAAAATAAAAAAATAAAAAAAACATCTGAGCACATTAAGCAAACTACAAAGTCTGACAAAGCAACACAACACGGCCCCAGACAAGCAACAAGGTCAATGACATCAATTTGTCTACAAAGGGTTGGATGGAGCAGTGGTGAACCCAGTGGCCTTCAGGGCTGCAGGTTATATTGCAAATGTATCGTTATCGCAATATCACTGTTGGCAATACACATATCGAGAAGAAATAAGTGTTAGGCAATTGTTAAAGTGTCTGTAATATATTTTGTAAAACTTTTTGTTTAATTCAGCACAGAATGTTGCAATAGGTCAAGAGGCAGTAAGGAGTTCAGAGACACACACCAACTTGAACTGCAGTTGTCACTAAATGCATCTGCCATTAATTGTTGTACTGTGTTATTTTCAGTGCCATTGTTGTTGCTATAGAACAATAGCAAAAAAAACAAAACAAAAAACAAAAAACCATCTCAACAGTTAAATATAGATGTGATGATCTGGGGCTCAAGTCATGATCTTAAGCTCCAGATCTTTTGGGTTATACAGTAGCATTGATATGACACAAACCACTAAGCCCATCCTGAACAGTTAAATACATAAATAAAAAATTACGATAAAAAATTACGGTCTTGTATTGGCATTAAAAGAAAAAAATCTGTCAACTTAAATTCATCTTCTCCATTCAAAGAGCTCATGTGTTTCTGCTTAGCTCTACTGGGTTCTCACTGCTAGAACAACCTAGGCGTGACCATCTTTCGTCTTAAAATAATTTAGCATCCTGTTTATTTGACCAGTCAGGTTTAATGTCTTCCCTAATTGCAACTTCTGGCAATTTGATGTCCCGTTTACAAAGGGCTGGGTTCTTCATTGAGCCCTGAAAAGTTGACTCACTGGGATATCTGCCAGGTGTTTTCAAACTTATAACAATGAACGCATAAACGATCATCTCCTCACGCAAGTGCAGTTGTGCTGCTCCAGCAACTACTGAGGAATCTTGAGCTGGGAAATTTGCATCTGGAGCTCGTCATACAGAGTGTGTTATATTTTGTGTTACAAGTGCTGCGGATCGGAGCTTTAGCTTCAGATATAGATCCACATTGTTTTGATATGTAGGATGCAAATACAAGTGCAGCCACTTATTTAAATACAAGGTATGAAAGTAAAATAAGACGCAAGATAAAATGTTTTCTTGTTTTTCTCAATAATTTAGTTAAAATTAGTTCAGTATTGGGTGTAGCTACTTTTCAAATGGTAGGATTTTGATCACTTGGGTATCCTTTCACAAGCTTCTCACAATAGTTTGCTGGAATTTTGGCCCATATCTCTTGACATAATTCACTTGGTGTAATTGAGCTTGGCTTATGGGCCACCTTTTCATTTCTGCCGATGAGATCAGAGCTTTGTGTTGACCACAAAAACATTGCATTTGTTTTTCTTGAACCAATTTGTAAGCAAAAATGACAGAAATTAAAGTATCAGCTTTAATTGTCTTGAGATGTTGCGTCAATATTTATCTAGATGATATTCTTCCCACAAGTGCACTAGTCCCTCCTGTGGAAACTTAACCCACAACATCATGCCTCCAACCCCGTGTTTCACATTTGAGATGGTGTGCCGTTGTATTCCAAATGTACTAATGTTATTTTATCAAAATACCATACAGTTATAGTTTAATCAGACCAAACCACATATCTTCAAAAATTAAGCTCTTTATCCCCGTGTCCATTTGGCAAACTGTAATCTGGGTCTTTATGCTGATTTTGGAGAAATGACTTATTACTTGCAGAGTGGCTTTTCAGCCCACGTTGGTTATCAGATTCACCTTAAAGTGAAAAATGATGCCCTTTCATCAGATTCAGGCAATATGTCATAATGTTTCACCCAGATCTCTAGGTGTATCTGTAGCTCTTGTTCTGCAATAGATTTCACACCCTAACCATAACCCAGAGCCCATCTCCTTAGTGTTTGCTCTTACATCGTTTTGCCTACTTACCCAAATCTCTGTGTATGTAGTTTCAGTCCCCAGAAAAATATTTTAATGTAAAGGGTTTGAGTATTTGTAACTTTGAGCCGGCGGTGTTCCATACTGAAAAACACAATCGGCTAAAAAAAAAAAAAATAAATAAAAAATAAAAAATCAAGTAATTGGAAATTGTCAACCTAAAGATTTTTTTTTCTCACGCACATGGATGGACGCATGGATGGATCCTGACTCAAGTTGTTAATCAGATTGCTCTTAGAAGGGGAAAAAAAAAAAAAAAAAAAAAAAAAACAATTTTTCCCCCACGGGGGGGCAAAAACAAAATAAAAAAGGTTAACCAAGTTTCCGGAAAGCCT
>NW_015113520.1:310089-312850 GCF_001443285.1 Poecilia latipinna | reverse complement strand
AGAGTCTTATGCAATGGTTTTTACAGTTTTCTCCTAAAAAGAGAAAAAAAAAAAAAAAAAAAAAAAAACACACTTTTCCTCCACTGGAGAGCTACAAACAAATCAAAAAGGTTAACCAATGTTCCGTGAAGCTCTCACAACATAATGATACCCAAGCTGCACTACTTGTACCACGTCTCTCCCTCCGAAACAAATTGCCAGTAAAGCATCATTTACCCCCACTTCAAGGCCTGCCAACTGCATAAAACTTTTAGTGGTGATGCTACACATCAAGCAAAATCATTAAATAACTCAGCAGCTCTGCCTGAAACTGGAGAAAAATTGTGCTACAAGAATCCCAAATGGTGATAACGATATTTACGTCGAGTTCTGGAGACATGAGATATGAATGATGGAGCAAATTACCCAACACCGTTTCTTGTCGGCAAGCCAATAAATGATCCAAAGAGCATGTGTTTCATTCACACACGGGTGGGCGTTTGTTGTGTAGTTTATCTTTTAATATAAATAAATTGTTTTAATGATTTATCATTGTCACTATCAATTTGAATTAATGATAACCAAGTCAATTTTATTAAATCCAGTCATTGTGTGAGGTTTGGTGACATAAAACAAGCTTCTTGATGTAAGTGGCGTCCTGATGAAATCTTTTTCAATGTGGGGATGTTTCTTTAACAGTATTTGTGTCTGTGGCAATATATGCTCTACCATGCAGCGATAGCCACACATTTATCTAAAAATAAAAAATAAAAAATAAGCAATACTTTATTTTTCCCTCATTGTTGTCACAATAGTACCACAAAATATTGTGATGTGAGTTTAATTCCATATCTCCCACACCTCGTTTCAAATAAGGTTTGCCTGTACAATAACTTGCCAAGCTGTTAGGATCGCTTCAATCTGTCCAAAGTACATTACATATATTTTATTTTGATGGATTAGAATGATACGTGGTAGTATAATTATCATAAACTTTTTAGTCATTATATCTGTAAAAGAAAAACAGTATTTTCTTTTTTGAAGGAATTATCAGTAGAAGTGCTTATTGTTTTTGTATTTACTTACTATCCAAAGAACAGCTGAACTTATACTGAGATTAAATTCCACTCTGCTGTGCTTCTCTACAAATTAGGTGACATCTGAAAGCAAGTGGTTTTTACTGGTTTTAATGTCGGGAGCTGATATTAAAACAGGTGGAATATATATGCATATTGCAATTGCAAAATATTTTGAAAACCATGGATCAAATTTCCTCTTCTCCTTCACAAATATGCACACAACTCATGTTGTGTCTTTCACATAAGTTCCCAATTGTGGTTACGCAGTGACAAAATGTGACGTTTTTGATCAGTTACCTAAAATTAATCAACAGGCCATTTAACCCCTTTGAGTCCAACTGTGTTTCACCTGCAGATCACTGAGGACAAACTAGAAAACTAGATGTGTTTGAAAGGCAGATGCATGGACAATATTAAACTTTATTAGGTTTGTCTGAAAGGAAAATAAGGCAAAAATGAATTTAGATTGAAGAAAAAAAAATAGCTGTTGCACATTAAGAGGAAAATTGTTTATTTTTTTTGAATGATTGTAGTATTACTCATGTTTAATCCTTGCACACTCTATATGTTTATATGAACTGATATTAATAGAGATTGTTCAGATTATACACATTGCTTCTACTTCTCAAATTATATGGGTATTGCAAAAAAAACAAAAACTGTAAAATGTTATCACTGAAGAGCAAAAGTATACGAGAACATCAGGTTTTAGCTTTAACAGTCAATATGTCGCCTAGGCCCTTTTCACTTGCCATGGGGTACAGTAAAGTCTTCTGTATGAGCCGACTTGACGCAAAACCATAAAAAAGATGAACACTCCAAACGATTTGGGTCACATATATAAAACTGTCGTCCAGGATGTGAACAATGAGCACCTTGGTGGCTTTAACGCGCATCTCTGTCTACCTTAAACACAAATAATGATCCAAAGCTGCTTTAAGGTTTAGCCATAGCCTTTGCAGCATCTTCCAGGTGCCCATGTCACAGCGGCTAGATTATTATTATTATTTTAAACACATCACTAAATCACTCAATGCCAGCAGCAGTGAGATGGAAATCCTTCAGCCTTGTTTCAGAGCTTTATTGATTTGTAAATGAGTAAATCGGGGACAGAGCGGATCGGTCGTGGCCTGTGGGAAAAAGTCGCCGTTGGTTTGGGACGTGCAGCAGCCAGCACCTAATCAGCATTTATGCAAGAGCAGTTCTTTTGCTCACCTGTTAAAAAAAAAAAAAAAAAAAAAAAAAAAAAGAAAGAAAACTTGTGTAAGCACTACTAGTAGCAGCACCTTCATTGTTATTCATGCTAAGATTGTTATATCTTGGAAATAAAGCCAGAGGATTTTTTTTTTCTTTTTTTCTCGCCATTATGTTCAGTGATAGAAAAATGAAGAAGAAAAAAAAAAGAAAAAGTAGGCAACTTAAGCAGGTTTTAGAGGAAATCTGAGAGCGTCTGGGTCACTGCAGGTCTGAAGCTAACAAGCTCCTAAGAGACAGTTTCAATTGGGGTTGGCACCAGCGTGGCCACATTGCTCAATGTGCCATGAAAGAACAAATTGGAAAACTCGGTGGCTGCTAAATGTTTCCTTCTATGAGGGGCTGAATGAACTACAAGCCAGCCAATAAAACTCACACTCTGAACCGTCTACAGTCTCTGAAGCTCTGTGATAATGCTATGCACACAACTTTGCACTGATATTGCCACA
>NW_015113520.1:302108-306609 GCF_001443285.1 Poecilia latipinna | reverse complement strand
TAACATCACATTTCATTTTCATGCAGATTTTCCACTGTTTTCTAAACACAAATTAGAGCTTCATGAGTTTTGGATTCCCATCGCTGGATTTCAGTTCATATTCAAATTCATTTTAGGGTTACTTGATTTGTTTTGAACTCTCTTAACAGTTTTGTCATCTGAACTATTGCACCCAAGTATCCCAACACTGATCTGTCAGGTCAGTAGACCAGATGTTTAAATAGTCCAAACTGACAGAGCATTTCCTGCAGCAGAGCCAAATCTATGACATTCTTTGTCATTGTACATTAAACTGATCTTCGCTTCATGTCTTTAAATACAGAACAGACTTTTCCACGCTGGTTGGTTTGAGCCAGTCTGAGTTGCTTACTGTGACCTTATTTGACATTATTCAAGTACTACTTGTTTGAATTTCTGTAAATATCTCAATTATTTACCTGTACAAATCTTGTGTTAATGTGTTATTCCTTGACTTTTCTCTATTTTGTTTGATTTTTGTTTGTTCTTTGTTTAGCACTTTGGTCAGCATATCTGCAATTTTTGAAGCGTTTTGAAAATAAAATTGTATAACCCGACATGGTTTGGTAAATAAGACAAACTTACAGTAAATAACCTTGTGTTCAAACAGGCTCAGAAGATATTGGTGCAGGAGCTTTTAAATCTGACTGCATTGACTTATTTTAGGTGAGAGCAGAGTTTTCAGTGAGGCTAGTACAACATCCCAGAGTGAAAATAAGGACTTACCGTCTTATCCATAAAGCTGGGACGGAATGGACTTTAATCTTAATTGACTATGTACGCTCTCAGGTTTCAAAAACAAAACTCCTCCATACATGAACCCAGGTGCATGTAAGATACGATATTTCTCATCCTTGCAATCCGTGAGTCAAGGTAAAGTGAGCAGAGGCACTAAAAAAAATCTAACATTTGTGCTTGATCCACAGCATAAATTGCTCGCTTTGAATATGCTATCAAAATTTGACATGGATTGGCGAAACAATATTCACCTTTAGATATACATTTCGAATAGTGTGAAAAAGCTTGAAAATAACTACCAAGAAAATCAAGGTACCACAGCACTGAAGAAAGTGGACTATTAAATGAGAAGATTGCATTAAACACCACAGAATACCTCGTATAAAATCCCTCTTTGATCCCTAGTTCTCTTAAAGAAACCTCCGAAACGCTCTCCATTGCAGGCACCCGCAGCCTGCTTTTCCCTCAATTCTCCATACCCTAAGATCGGCCTTCACACATTTACAGCCTGTGTACTGCAGCAGAAAACTCTAGCAGCAAACACGGTGATATAAGCTGTCACTGCGAGGAGCTTCTAGGTAAAGAAGTGGAGGGAGTTGTTAAGTGCAGTGCTTACTCTGTGTTAACATGTCTTTCTGCCTGCCACCAACAAAACACATTGTTTTGTGTAAACAGCAGCAGTAGATAGAAAGGATGCGGTGTGGCTTCTTTAAGCCTTGACAATGGCAACTTTCTGCCCCCAACCAATTGATTTTTTTTTTTTTTTTTTTTTTTTGTCCTCTCGCTGCTCTACAACTGTCATTTTCAGGCTGTTACCTTTCCACAAGTATTTGTCTCACTGCTGCTAAAACCACAAAAGGTCACAATTACATCAATAGAGAAAAATATTAATTGGCTTTAGAATGAGATCTTAATGTTTGGCAGAAATATTTCTTCTCTTGCTTCTCTCCGAGAAAAAAAAAAACACCTTAAAAGCCTCAGACAACATCCTACATTAATAAATGAGGTTTGTTGCTCTGAATTGGAAATAACGCATTACTTCTGTAAATAACAATCAAGTCAATTGATGAAGTTAAACTCATGTTACCTTGGAGACTCAGTTCAAAAATACACTAGATGAGATGCTAAAAATGTTCTCCCTTATTTATTATAATTGCTTCTAGTCTAGCAGCAATTTTAGTGTCTTCAGTGAGGAATGAGTAAAACTACAGGCAAAATGGTAAAGAAATGGGAAATAAATTAGGTTACAATGTGCCGGATGTTATGGCTCTCCAACCAGGGCACCATTAGAAACCAAACAAGTTTAACAAGTTTTATGCAGAGGCACTTGAACTACTTCTGGGAATAAAAAAAAAAAAAAAAAAAAAAAAAAAAAAAAAAGAGGTTAGACAAAGGAGGTTTATTCTTTGTCCATTACTTATGAAATTTTGTTTCCGATGCATCAAAAACAGCAGTATGGTAAACTGACTGGGTCATGGAGATGGAGCAGTCAGTCACTTGTTCGGGTCACAAACCACTCACAGTGAGGTCTCACCCCATAGGTCAGAGGTCACAAAGCTTTAAACTCTCGATGATACCAACTGATCTCTAGTGTCATGAACGCAGACTGCATGGAGTCTGCGTTCATGCACATTTCGTACTTGTTCGAATCGGAGCCTTTCTTAGGTTGAATAACAATTAGCTTGAGCTCAATGTGTTTCACTTGGAGACTCGAAAGCTGATTTTGTCTGAAACCTGACTTTGGTCTGGGGAACATAAACAGCAAAGGTTAAAGGAGAAGCACACTACCCTCTTGGGGCTTTCGATCATTGCGACTCTCCTTTAGCAGCACACGTCTGTTTTCTTCAGCCTCGACACCTGTGTCCTAGTTGGTAGCCCTAAATATGTCACCAGAGTAAACCCACAGGGCTCACAGTGCTGACCCGCGTCAAGAACCACCAGAGACCTTCTTCCTCCCAACATGCCATCTCTTCACATTTCTGTCTTCCATGTACTTATGCTCATAACTCTGTTTTTTACCACTCAGATGCCATTCATTCTTTCTCTGGGAGCATCTCTCCAGTGTCATGTTGTGTACTGTAGGGTTTAGGAAGCAAAAGAAGTTGCCTCTAGTAAAAACAGGAGAACATGTTTTGTTTTTTTTTGTAAAGAAGCTTAAGATGTGGCCGGCGTCTGGAATCCTTCTGTGGTTTGGTTAAAATAAAATATACAGACACATCCTACAGCACATCTTTCTTCAGATTTCTCTCCTTTTAGGTTAGTCTCACCCTCAGTCAAAGTGTTACTTTGAAACTGGCTTCCTTTATATCTCTAATTTTCTCCCACCAGGTCTCTGGCTTTCTGTGCACTCTTCTAAAGTGAGGTGCCCCTCCATGAATCACTGTCTGTCACTCTGAGCTGTCCTTCACCTTAAGTACTTGCGCAACAAGTCAGCAGTTTGTTTTTTTTTGCAACTCAGGTTTTCTTCATTATCTTTTTCTCACATCCTCCTCACACTGTCCCACATCTGCCTTGTTTTGGAGGATGCAGATACACTGTTTTAAGTAAGGAATAGGCTTTCTTTACAACTTAGTCATCTTCTTATACTTTACATTATTAAATATTAAATTCTACCTTAAAGCTATGAATTATTGAAAGGCTGATACTAGAACAAAAAGTAGCTCAAAAGGGAAAAACAAAAATAATGCATCTTCATTTGGAGTATCACAGATTATCTATATGTCTGGGTATTTAGAAAGTTTTGAAGTGTAATATCATGTAAAGGACTTCCTTTGTGCATTTTATTTAAAAAATAAAATAACCATAACTTGTTAAAGATGTTAAAACATCAAGACGTTGTCGTTATGTTTTATATCATTGTAACACATTTCTCCTTTTCACTTTATGATGTTTCTGTTGTGCAAAAAAATAAAAATAATTCAGAACCAGCTCTTGTCTATTTAGATCAAACAGGTGACCACATGAGAAAGAGTGTGTGCGTCTCTCCTCGTCCCTGAAAGCCACGCAAATCAGCAATTACCTTAAATCACATAAAGATTGCCAAACGAAACATGTCAGAAGGCTCCTCGCACAGCGACATATCCTGAAGCTGTCAGGGAGCATCGCAACACTTAAATCTGCGATCTACAATGACACAATCCGTAGAACGCTAATGATTCCCCCCGTCGACTATAAATAACATGAGCGTGTGTCAGCGGATGTGATGTAAGTGCCCTCAAACTGATTCACAAGCGAACAGAGCAGAAGGATATTCAGACAACCTAGCCGATCCAGCTGCAAAACCCCATTATGCCATTGATTTGACAAATGCTAAACAGATTCGTCCTCTTGAGAAGATTAAAAGACTTTAAACCAAATGCACATCAATGCCTCTTATCTTCTCAGCAAAGGACGGGAAGACATTTTTGGGACATATTAGCAATTTTAATCACTTTTCTAAGCATAGAGTCAATAAACATGGTGGCAAGTTTTGGCCTTTCATCTTAAGGTTTTGGGTTCCAGCGTCACAAGTCAGGGTGGTTTGTTGTATCAGGAAGCAAGAAATTTTCCTGTTTTAAGTGCATCTTAAAGGTGTAGCGATAATTTCAGTTCTAATGATTCTTACCTTTGTTTTTGCTACATAAAACTGCATGACTGGCAATGTTAAAAAAAAATGTTAATGGCATTTTTTTTCCACATTTGTTTTCAAAAAAAAAAAAAAAAAAAAAAAAAAAAAAAAAAATTTCAAAACTTTTTTCAAATATAT
>NW_015113520.1:293400-299051 GCF_001443285.1 Poecilia latipinna | reverse complement strand
GACAAAAAATTGAATAAACGGAAATTAAAAAAAAAAAGATTAGTGGTTTTTTTTTCCCCCTTTTTTTTTAAAAAAAAAAAAAAAAAAAAAAAAAAAAAAAAAAAATTGTCCAACACTTTTGCAATATCATGGCGGGGTAGTATCATGCTGTGTGGCCGTTTCTCCGCCAGCAATACTGATGGATGGAAAAATAGAAGAAAATAGAAGAGAGAAGCCCAGTTTCAATTTTTAACACATCACGGGACTGCAGAAGATCTGTTCTGAGTCAGAAAAATCAGAGAGTTGGACTTTTGACAAATTTATCACTAGTTTTTACATCAAAATCCAATAATCTACCACCCGCAATAACACAAGGCAACAGCTTTTAAAAGCATAGCATGCTGAGCAATCACATCAGGCCCACATCAGAATCATATTAAGTGAGTTTCCTGGGGTTGTACTTGGTATTATTCAGAATCACTTTTCTGCTACATTGTTCAACCAGACTATTGTTCAGCTACACTTTAAGCACAAGCAAAGACAACACAATGCATCCCTCTCATTCTATTCCCTTTAAATCCAGTCGATACTAAAATAACATGAACCAAAAGTAAAAAAAACATTTTGAGGTTTGTGAAAAATTAGGCAAGCTGCAATGTCTGAAGTAAAGCAAAGAATACCAAATAAACTTCTAACAAAAAGCTGAATGATAAGTTTCAGCAAGAACAGAGCATACTAAAATAACTAAAACATCAACAACTGTCCAGGAAAGTCAGAGTTTGATTAGTCAGTATGGTGAGAGAAAGGACCATTTAGTCATATTAAAGCCTCACCAAAGAGTGAGAATCTGGTGCTAGCCTAGCCAGGGCAAAGTGCAATCTTCTGGATAAAAAGCAAAGATGAACAGAGGTCAAAAATTCATGGCTGACCTGAAATAATCCCGTCTTCTCCTCAGTAGGGGACCAACATTTCAGAGAGGGTCAAGTTTGAGCAGCGTAGAATCTCTTGGGCAAAAAGTGAGGAAGGGAAGCAGCAAAGCGAGTGCCAAAAGTGCAACAGAGCTGACTGCAAGGTTATGGATGAGAATGTAAAATCACTGTTTCAATGATTCATTTGGTTCTAAAGGGGTTATGCATCTAAAATTGGAGGGAACCTTGGATTTATTGAACTACACATTTCAAAAGCAAACACGAACAATGATGTTGAACAATAGGAGCAAAAAGCAAGTCCCCAAACAACTCAGAAAATACAACAACATACAACAGCTAAAAAGACGTTAATAACCTTCACATTTGAAGAACATAAAAAAAACGAAGCACAAAAGAGAGACGTCTTTAAGCCTCTAGAAAGAGGATAAAAGATGGAAGAACAATACAACAACAAGCTAAACAAGTCACTCAAACCTCTTTGCATTGTGAAGAAAGCAGAATATCCAGTATTGTGATGCTGACAGCTGCCTGGAGAAAAAGGAAGAAATATAGCTTCTACTTTGCTTAATGCTATTAAATATTAGATTGTGCTACAGGTAAATAAATGAAACATTTTCAAAAAACAAAAACAAAAAAAAACACAAACAAAACAAAACCAACAAAGAACCAACAGCAACACAGTCGAGGTTGTAATGCTTTAACAAAGCAGCTCAACAACAGGAAATGTCCTTCCGAAAACAAAACCCCAGTCTCATTTCCAAGGTTGGAAGCAGACTTGAATACAAAGCCGCTGTATTACACATTATTACTTTGCTTTGGACTGAACATTGTTTTGCTGCCTTGTCACATTATGTCTCCGTTTACTTATGAGCAAACACAGCACATTTTGTGTTATTAATGCAAGAGCAGTAAACATTTGCTGGAAATCAAACCTTTCTGTAGCTACGTATGTGGTTCACTGTGCCAGCAGTCTATTTATTGAAGCCCACCAATTAAACAGGAGACTGTAATATCTCGTTACTCGTTTGCATTTAATTAGAAAATTTATTAGGGAGCAGAAATTGTTAGGTAATAATGACGACAGTTCCTTCTGGAGAAATGCAGTAATGAAGAAGAATAAGCAGTTGTGAATCTGATGATATGATGGATTTGCAAACCTCTTGATAAGAGTTATCATTAACACCTAATGCCATCTTTTATGTTTTCTATGCTTTCCTTGTTGAAATAATGCCAAACTCAATACCAGTGTACTACAGCAGATTCATTTACTGTGGTCACTGTAGATCGATACAGCATGGAAGGATCAATGTCTTCAGAGTCATGCTAACCATCACAGGTACACACATCAGAACTGGACTTGACAGCTGTGCTTAAGAGAACTGCTAAAAAGGATCAATATCAAAATACTACTAATGGCGGTGCATCTTGTATGGATTTCTTGGACACTCTGCATCCATCTTCCTGGCATTCATAATGCCTAGAGACACTTCATTTACACTTCTAAAAGCCTTTTTAGTTTTTAGACAAACAAAAACATTCATTAGTCTAGCAAACATCACCGCTTTTCAATCCGATACCCTGAAATATCAGTGCAACAATACACATTATTGGTATTGACTCAATACTCAAGATCAAAGTACAACTGAAGATCCAAGTTAAAAATCACAACTTTTCCCAGCGTGCATCTTTGTCTTGATGACCATATTTCACAGAAATATGCTGACTTAGAAACAGCAAAATAGTTGGAACAGTTTCTTTTATCTGTCACTCAAAAAGGGTGAATAAACAATGAATTTATAAGTGGAAGCCACAAGTAAGGTTCAATAACAGTAAAGCAAATTATTGCTTTACTGCTTTACTGTTACTGATCTTTCACCATATGGTGAAAGATCCACCATATGGTGGGATCTTTCTAAATTTTAAGCGTGGAAATATATTATGTCAATTGGAAATTTACTTGAAGGCTTTTCAGATGTTGTTTACCTAAAACAGGTGAAATTTTTTTTTTTACAGTACACTAAAGCATTTTAAAGGCAAAACAAAAGGAAACCCTGCAATGACAAATCTCCAAACCGTTTGAAGTACCAATTAGTACAAGTCAACAATTAAGCATCACTGAGCATCAACTAAAGTAACTGAAAACTAACAGTATTCATCGTGAACAAGCTGCTGAAGTCATAACGAAATTCGAGTTCCTCCTTGGTCTTCTGCCCCTTGCAGCCGTTCCGATGGGCACTCGTTTATTTCAATAAGGGAGCCAGTGTCCCCTGTAGTGGAGGAGATGATGTTCGCAGAGAAGCCCCAGCTGCAGTCCGAATCAGAGTCATTGATTTGGCCCTCAGCTTGACGGGACAGTTTGGATCCCAAAGGAACGAGCAACGGCAATTGTGTGACTCATCTGGCCTCCAAGCCCAAAGCATTAATATTCATTTCAATTAGAAATAAATGGCCAGATGCTCCTCTTTTTCACATCACTTTCACTTTAAATGTTGGAAGACTAAAACTTTTGCTCTTACAATAATAAATCAACTCAACACTAACAAATATATATCCATATATGTTTGTACTTTTAGGAAATAACACAGACACACTTTGTAGGCTGTGCAATATGGGCACTTATAAACGGTTCCTGCCTTTTTAAAGGTTCTTTACTAAGACCTGAAAGGCCTTTTGTTTTTTCTGTTGAGACTGACAGCAGTTTTACATTTTCCATACATTAACGTTGAGCTCTCCTCCTCCCAGAGAACAATACTAATAATCAACCGACTATAAAAATGCTTTTCATGACTCATAAGAGTTGAAGAAAATGCTTGTCTGGTATTATGCATCACTGTGAAGTGCCCTGAGAACAGCAAGACACCCATCTAAGGTACCTGCCATTATGCTTGAAGAGCGAATTTGAAGCGAGTATCTGTGTTCCAGCTCTGGTTTATCGACTTTCTTTTCTTATTTCTTTTTCTTTTGTTCTTTTGTCTCCAGTATTATGTTGCTATGGCGCTGGCGTGAATAGAAGGCATTGCTCATTGTCTAATAAGCATAGCCTTTTTTAAGTTTCTTTTAATATGTTTTTCTGGATGTGCCATACTATGGAAATAGACATTTATATTATTGTTGAATATAGCAGCGACAATACTGATTGTCAATAAACCACCTTTTTATCACTGCTTTCTCTCTCTCATCCTCATGTGATGAGGAGCTTTAGATTCCTGAAAGCGACATCACATAGAGATCAAGGGCAGATGAAATCCACCCAACTGACCAACAAGTGCATCATTGGCAAGCAATGGACAAACGTAAGAAAACTAATGATGGTCTACATCAAAAAAAAAAAATACAGGGACTCAACGTTTTCTGAGTGGCCAAATCTTGTCCAACAAAAACATAGATGGTGCAGGGTGAAGACCGCTGGAAGTCTTTTTTATGGAGGTTTTCTTCTGATGATTTTTATACATATAATCATCATTATGGAGCAGCAGGATGTTCATGAGGCCAACAGAGACAGAAGGAGGTGAGGGAGTGAGATCTGACCACTCATCCTTTTTGCCAGTATCTGAGAATTTAAAGGACAGCTTATCCAGAACTTCGATGTTCTATTTTTATTGCATCAGACAGAGGATGGACAGTTCCTGATGTCAGACTCAGAGCTGCAAGTTCTCAAGGATGGAGAACAGTGGAAAGAGTCCAAGGCAACATCAAGCTGTGAATATGAACATCAAACAAAGTGAGACAGCAATAACAGGTATTGCTCTGTTTCCTTCTTGTTTTGGGTGTTTTTTTGTTTGTTTAGGAGGGAGCTGGTTGTAAAACTGCACATATACCGACTATAGCCTTCTGCTCAGAGGCCTCTAAAGCTAACAATGGCTCATAAAAACAGCTTATTCATTGAGATTACTTGTAATCTTAAGCTTACTCTCAGTTATTGCTGGGTGAGTGGTCTTCTGCTAGAAAAACAAAAACTAACCTTATTAAGTCAGACAGAAAGTATAGCTTATCCCCATGCCCTTTGTTACACACTGCGGTACAATACTGTTGTAGTAATTCAGTCTTTGCCTTAGATCTACATAGTGATGAGAATGATTAGAGTCCTACAGCATATAGGAATATGCCGCTGTTCATTAAAAATAATCCTGTCTGGAGCGATTTGCAGGTTTTTCCATGTTCAGAAAACAAAACAGGATCACTACAATAATACTGACTAGAATTAAAAAGAGTTTCAAGAATCAGAGTGGCCTTCACCTAGCATCCCTGAATACCAACATTTGCATATAAACAACTTTCTAGCAGGTTCCATCTTTCCTTGTTCAACTTGTCGGATAAAGTACGGCAAAACTAGGAAAATCAAGAATAAAGAATGAACTTGCATTTCAAACTTCTATAAAAACATGTCAAATTTAGCAGCAATTATGAAGCAGGAGAAGTCTAAAACCGTTGACCTCACCCTAAATCCTGCAGCCTTCTGATGTCTGTGCCTCCGTTGTGTAATCTGATTAAGATATTTGTTACATTCAGACACTAATTCACAAATGAACTCCCTTAAGCACATTTGGCACCTACTTTAAAAATACGTACCTCACAGGAGAGAGAAAACTCATTACTTTTGAGAAGAGAGACTTACAGTAAGAACGCCACGTGTTTATCTTTTTAATTAGAGGGGGTCACTCCCGTTCATATCAGGTAAAAAAAAAAAAAAGTTTTTTTTTTTTTTTTTTTTTTAATTTTTTTTTTTTATTTTTCCCCCCAAAC
>NW_015113520.1:253539-290337 GCF_001443285.1 Poecilia latipinna | reverse complement strand
TAAAAGTAAGAACCCCCTGTGTTTTTTTTTTTATTTAGGGGGGGTCCCTCCCTTTAATATCGGGAAAAAAAAAAAAAAAGTTTTTTTTTTTTTTTTTTTTTAAGTTAGTTTTCTATATC
This sequence comes from Poecilia latipinna, assembly GCF_001443285.1. Lineage (NCBI taxonomy): Eukaryota > Metazoa > Chordata > Actinopteri > Cyprinodontiformes > Poeciliidae > Poecilia > Poecilia latipinna. The sequence goes on along the minus strand of NW_015113520.1, from coordinate 290,218 downwards.
TTCACTCCAAACCGAGTAGTGATGAAACTCTTTCTGTGATCAGGGATATCTGGTGTACTTTCAGACAACAAAGTGATATTTGTTGTAACCTGGAAGACAAATGAATAAAGGAACAGATAGGCTGAACAGGCAAGGAGAAGTGTTGACTATTGAATGGGGTTTTCCATGTAATTTGCAGGTTAACAAATAAAACTCCATCCAAATAGTTCCCAGTTGCCCAGTGATATACAATAAGCTCAAATTTGTTGGATTTTCAAATGAGAAGACATGTTCAAATCGATAGATTACATTAAATCCCAAATGGTCAGAGTATGAATAATTTTGCTCTTTCCTTTACATAAATAGTTGCTTTTTAATGCATTTATTTTAAACATTGCGACACCTTTAATGCAGGTTGCTCCTATCATAACATCTCTGTTCCAACTCTGACAGACAAGAAATCATCTTACCTCATCACTTCACTGCTGCACAGCAGAGACCGTTTCAAACTGGTGATTAAATCTGGACTGCTTACAACAACTCATTTGATTGAATTTGCTACAAATCATGAGAAAGTATTTGCTTCTCTTTTGCTGAGAAGAGCCCGTTCAGATGAATCTGGCTTCAGTACAAACTTACCGCCTCTGTTTTTTTGTTTTTTTTCTTCTTTTTTTGTGAGGCAGCTTTTGACAGCTTGTGCGTGAAATTTGAGAACTTGGCTTCTTGCTGAATGTTGTGGACCAAAAAAAAAGAAAAGAAAAAAAAAACACCACCAGCAGCTTCTTTTCAGGACTGAGCATATTTCAGCGGAACTCACCACATGGACCCAAAAGACTGAGAGCTGACAGCAGACTGGTGCATCCCAGACACTGGCAACCGCTAATGCTTGGCTGGCGCATGGACAGCTGGATATTGATGGACCATTTTAGCATGTGAATGAGGGAAGTAGGGAAACGGGGGAGCTGGGCTGGGGAGACCGTTAGCGCGTTAATGCAATTCAGACACATTCTTTTAATAATATGGTGCACTCCTGTGCCAGGGGAAGTGGGTGGCTTAAACTACTGCATGATTAGGTTAAACAAATGACTGCCTCGTTACATGGACCCCCGGAGTTTCGCATGCATACATGCAAACAGATGTACGCATGTCCATCAATTCTTCACGCGCACACACAAGCAGATATCCAGACATTTATATTGGCAAAGGCATTAGCTTGGCTGTGTATATAGAAAAGGGCACCGCACAAAGGCAATACTCGGGAGGGTACAAGCTCCATCCAATAGACTAATTAACTTCTCCAAATTGCACCAGCCAGCCCTCTGTGGTGTTCCAGTTAGCTCTGGATGATTTTACACAATACAGCAGAATGTGTCACCATGCACGGCCGTGTCGACATAACATCTGAGCTGCTCAACTAAAGCCAAGCTAATGACTGCAATTAGCGACGTTAGATTCCAAGCTGAGGACTCAGCTGGTGTAAAGTTGTACAAGCATTCCATGCTTTTTTTTTTTTTCTTCCCTTTCCTCTGTCTTTTACACAGCTTAACGCATGAAAATTGGAGGCAAATTATTTTGCTGGTTGTTTACACAGTAGCTTAGGAAGAGCCACTAGAACGATGTTTAATTTCCTTGTTTGTTTGTGATCTGTCCATAAGCCGTCAACCCAGCACTGCGTCTGGAAACTGAAGAGGAGCGGTGCTTTAGGATACACTTCAACAGCACACACCAGTATCCGAGTCAAATCAGGGAAGTTGATGTTTCGTTGCCAATTTAATAAAAAAAAATCTGGATTTGTTTTGGTGTTTTGCTCCGACACCATCAATACAACATAGATGCCTGACAAAGACAGAACATATAGAAACATTATAACAATACAGCAATATAAAGAACCGAAGGGAAAAACAAGTCACCCTAATCTATCAGAGAACTAGATATAAAAAACAAAAAAAACAAACAAAAAAAAACATTCAAGAATATAAATAACAGTAAAATGCTGATACATTCAACAAAGATCTTAAAGGGAGTAGGGTATCTGATGGTGGATGTTGAAAATTGAAGGTTCTTATTGCTTGAGGATTGAGAATTGAGTGGTTTTGGAGATTAAGCTCCTTGACTTTTTGCCTGATGGCAAAAGGACAAAAAGGATGTTAGCATGGCGAGATGTTTGCTCAATATCTTCAGCCCAGTATTAAGAAGGATGGTGTTATATAGGTAGTTAATGGTAAGGAATTCCAGTTCCATGAGTTTAGATGCTGCTCTTACAACTGTATTGATTGCCGTCTTGTCATCAGCTGAACAACATAAGCTGCCTTAAAAATATGCCTGATGTTATCCGTCCATTTAAGATCAGAGGATGTGATGGTCTCTGGAAATTACTGTCTACTGTCTTTAGACAGACATAATGACCAGGGGATGCAGTACATTTGAGTTTTTGTATAAGTATCTCCTTAGTTTTGGAGATGTTGATACTTTGTGTGCATCAATCTTTGTGTTTGTCTTTTTTCTTAATTTTATTTTCCTTTTCTCTATACAGTACTGTGCATATTGTTACATATTGAGAGAGAACAAAATAAAAGAAATGAAATAAAGGTGAATTTACCAGGAGTATGAATTATTTCAGACTTACTTGTAGTACCTGTTTGTATAACTCTTTTCAAATAGTCTTTCTAGGAAGGGAAAGATAATTCTCTACACTTACTAACCAATTATAAGGGAGTTCCAAGAAACTCTATAAAAAAATAAAAAAAAAAACATCAAGTGATGGACTTGTGACCCCTGCAAGGATCTCGTCTTGGTATAACCACTCAAGCACCTGGCACCTCACCCTTGGCTAAATAATACATGTGATTCATGGGACGCTTGTCACACCCAATTGTACACTCGTAATCAGCGCCGAGGGGAGCAAAGAATGGCGGAGGGACATGGCAAAGAAAGGAATCCTTCTTACATAGACTTAAGCGCACACGCACAGAGGCTTATTGACAAAGACTCCTGACATCTGTGGATTACAGAAGATTCTTAAGATTATGTGGGAAAGATGAGTGTCGGCAGATTAGGCTCACCACTAAGAATCTGGTTAAAGTCTGTCAATTTTCACAGATTGGAGTAAACAGCACGAGTGAGTTATGTGACTTGAAGCCTACTGCAGTCTTGCAGCCCCACAAACAATGGACAGCTGGAGAAACTTGCCCCATATCCGCAAGTCAACAGGGCCAAAAGTCAGAATGACCCAGGGCTATGGGAGCATTTCCCATCAGACGCCTGTTTCACAGCAGAGGCCATTTTACTCCCAGAATAGCAAATCTGCGGAAATCTAATCTTTGATGTCTCATCTAAAATAGATTGAGCCATTTTCTGCCAGAGGAATGGAAGTAAAGCTCAGCAGCTAGTGCTACATTTCAATTGAATTATTTGATATGTTACAAGGAGAAAGAGCACTTTTAATTTATCCTTTGAAGTGGATGGTAAAAGTATTTTCGAACCACCTTCTGCAAAGTGTTTTGGGAGAATGTCATATATCTTTGTTGAGGATTTATTTTATTTTTAAAAGAAAATAAATATTCTCTGTTTCACATTTTGTCACATTACAGCTACGAACTTCAGTGTATTTAAGTGATAGTTAACTCAAAGTAGTATATAACTTAAGTTAAACGAAAAGACTTTTTCAGAATAAAAATCTGAAAACCGTGGTGTGCATTCATTGTTCCGCCCCCTTTTCTTTGGAAGACCTAAATAAAATCTAGAGCAAAAGTGATCCAGTGAGTAGAGTCAACCTATGCAGCAAATAGAATTGTAGATGAACAGTGTTGTAAATACAAGGTACTGTATCTGATGGATACAATTTAAACCACTAATTTTTTAAATGAAAATTTAAGCCCTCATTTTTGAGAATATAGGAACTTTACATAATCATGTCTCAAGTACTCAAACACAGCAATATATCAAAGAGCCCGGTTCCTCGGGCGACCATTCTATCGTCCATTTCTTTTATCAGCTCTCTGCTGCTCAAGATAATTAAAAATTTGGTGAGGCCTAATCATTTGGACATGGCAACTGATTTGATTTAACCTTGATTTAACAGAAAGAACCCCCTGAGATGGAAGCAGGAAGCTTATATAATGGACATGAATAGTAAAGAGACTGACAGTGAACCTGTGGGAATTTGATAACCATCATCAGCTCCAACCCCAATCTGGAAAGGTGCCAACAGGAGAAAAAAAAAAAATTAAAAAGGATTGCCGCTGTCACAGGATGAGGACACAGGGTTGTATAGCACTGCAGAAACACACATTCATTCACACACACCAGAAGACAAATACGAAAGCACGTGCGCATGTTTAAGCAGGTATGGACAACCATCTGCGCGCACACACCTTCAGCTTCCCCTCGTCTGCAGCGCCGAGGAAACCATCTGTTCAGAAGTTCTAAATAAGTGAAGGCTATTTGCTATAGTCATCATCTGGCATAATATTCTGAGACATTGCCGTCACAAAACAGGACAACACTCTTTATTTTCCCCAAAATGACATGTCTAAGCTTAGGCTCCAACAGACAAAAACTCTGATTAGTTTAATGAATGTGTCATTAAAAAGACATAAAATTAGACAATATACTGTTTATTTTATTTTAATTTTGCAACTTCAGAACCTTAATTTTATGCAATCCAGTCAGACAAGACCAACTTTAACTCATTCTCTTCAGACATTTTACTCTTTTTGGCTTTTTTAAATTTTGGTTCACTATCTGCCCAGATGTTGACCTTGGTCCACTTATTATTTCTCAAACCTCATCCGAGCCTTCCTGGCTTGGTGCTGGACGCTTAGCACTTGGTTGTTCTTCCGGATGCCCATTAAACCATTGTGTTTCTGTTGAGACTGTCAGCTTCAGCCCTTATTGAGCTGTTTACATCCTCATTATCTGCAGAAGAATTCCCATACTGACCACCTGCAGAAAGGCCTGGGGAAAAGAAAGTCTCTTATTTGCTGGAAACTGTGAACTCTTCCTCCAGTCTGCTGAGAGGAAGGTGGAGTAGGTTGGATTTGCAGCACATACTCTACCTACATTTTTGAAAATATAGCTTTTCAAAAAGACTTTTTTTTTTTTTTTTTTTTTTTTTTTTTTCCAGGGGCCAGAGGATGTTGCCAATAAGTCATACCGGTTTTATTAACATAATAAAGCTCATACTTTGGGTCAGACAAATTCTATGATTCATATTTTGTTATGACTAACATTTTGCCATAGGTCTTTGCTTTGTAGTAGTTCATAATAGTCTTTGCTGGACAATAGGTCCACACATGGGACACATATGTAAAGTTTTGACCATGAAATACCTTATATCACTTTAGTGACGTAAAATTGTTAAAAAATGAAAAAAACTGTATCAAATTAAGCTCAGTGTCGTTTCTTTTTGCCCTTAAGGTTTACCTTTAAAAAGCTTTAGAAAAATAAAGACTTCAATTGGGGTGTCATTGCAAATTCTTCCAACAAAGCAAAAAGCATGAAAGGTTCAAAACCAACAACTGAAGGCAGAAGAGGCCTACAATTAAACATTAAAAAAAGGCAAATTTGTTTTAGCTTACACACAAAGGTAAAAATATATGTGTCGGTATAATAAATTGTATAGTCTGAGTCTTCTTGCACTTGGAGCAACAACTTACAAACGCATATTTTATTGGCTTGTTTTTGGCAGTGTAATTATGCATAGCAGTCTGTTCAGTGATCATGGTGCAGAAATGTCAACGTGCCAAAAATGAAACAGTGCAATAACAGCTAATTTTTCGCTTGGTAACTCCTAAAGCTTGTAACAAAACTGAAAAGGTGGTCTAATTCAACACAAGCAAATTAAATTGGGCAGCAAAGTGGGTGTAGAAAATGACAATCCTAGAAGACCCTAGGAACATAAGAGGATTTTTACACATCTTTTTTCGTTTCCAACCCGAACTGCACACAGCATGCAGCACAACTGAGTCCCACTTATCCGTTTTAAGATTTGTATGGATTGCTAGAGTCCAGAGTAATGTGTATATTTCTTGATCATTTATTGCATTCATATATTTTACAGCAGAGCTGTCAAACCCCTTTTGCCAGGTGGGTCAAAATTGTAAAGTTAAACATTCTCAATGTTTACAACTTTTTTTCTCCAGTTAAAATGACAAAAAAATTAATTCTGTGATCATGAACAAAGTATTTGACCTTCTTCGCGATAACCTAAACATACATTATGTATATGGCTGTATACTGTGAAACTGACATGGTGAAAGTGTTGAAGAGGAATCACCGTTGATCCAGAACAAGAGAGTATAGCACGCTTGTCGGAAAAGCAAACAATTTGCCAAGTTTTTTGAAAACGCTCGCTGTACGCTTTCAGTGAATTGTTGCATCCGTTTTCATTTGAGTAGAATTTTCTGGATGTCTGCAGTCCAACTTACTGCAAAATGAAAAGGAAAGAAAACCACAAAAAAACATTTCCATTAAAAGAAAAATACTCTATGCTGTTGTTTCTGACATTTCACATTGTAGGAAGATTTATTCGAAAATCTCACCCTAAAGCGTTACACAAGTAATTGTCGACACAAGTTGCCTGAAGTGATGTAAACAAATGCACTGAATGTGTACTTTTCCTATACTGTGGTCAGAGCCCACACAAAGCCATTTAAAGGGCCGCAGATAGCCACAATGCCACACTTCGGCCACCCCAGCTGTACAGAGTACACAATATGTAAACATCAGGCTTCAAATGTCTGTGCTCAGACAGTTCAGTAAAACACACTTCATTGAACTCAATCACCAATGATATTCTGAAAGAAGCAACATTTCCTATTCCTTTTATTTATTTATTTTTTTTTTTGCTGAACAGCGACAGATACTTTGACCACACACACATGTAGTCCTTTTTAAAGTCACATCACATCTTGTCCCTGCTGACAATGTTCTGCAAAAGTTCTGGGCAAACATTATTCTGTTTCCTCCCGGTTTTGACAGGAGATGCTAATAATAAAACAAACGTGGGCAGCCTACATCACAGGTTTGCATGTTGTGCATAAGGAAAAGAAACTGGTTTTGAACACTGGTGCCATAAACTGCAGCTGTGACTCTCGCTGGGAGTGCGGCTTGAATAAAATCACAGACAGGTTAAACACTCCAGATAAAACCTGGCTGCAGCATGCCCACTAATTCAGTCACTCTGGACATAAATGTCATGCGGGATGTGGCTTTATGAATTTCTAAGCTACCCAGAAGTGTGCTTCTGTTCAGTAAAACAAAAGCTTGCCCCTCTCTGCATTGGCTTTCATATCTGGCGTCCTGTAAAGAACTGCGTACAAACAAAACAAATCAAAAATTATGATGGACTGCTTTAAAAAGTAACAGTGGACTGAACAGCTGTCTGCCTTTACTTCAATATAAAAAACAAAGGTTCATTCCAGCACTTCTAATCATTTCGCTTTTTTTGGGGGGGGAAAAAGTAGTTTGCCACCGCTATTTCAGACCATCAGCACAATCAAAAGTAGGCATACTGGCAGCTGAATATGTTTACGTTAAGCCATTACCTCCACCAGTTCCCATTTTTCCAGATTGAGGGCTGACACATATCCAACGCGGCAGCCGATCCACAGCACTATGGCGAGATGAATAGTCCATCATCCCTGCTTCTCTCTCTCCCTCTTCACTCTGCTCTCTTCCTCTTGCTGGAGCCGTTTGCTCAGCTGTTCCTCTTTCTGACCGCATTTATCCCAGATGAGAGGCACAGCTTAACCCGTTAATCTGTGCTGTGTGTGTATGCGAGTGCGCGTGTGTGTATCCGTTCAAGGCATTCCCTCTATGCCGCCCACCCCACCATGAACATGATAAGACACGCCCTGATCAAAGGACACACACACACAAAATCATAGTGTAGAAAACAGCAGATAGTGTCAGATATTAAGTGAAGGGCATTCCGAGCATATTCTTCTAAATGCCTACCACATTTTTGTTTTAGAAAATCAAATGTCATTTGACATTTCAGCCAATAGATGTACAGTTATTCAACATTTTTTTACATCTTTATATAGAGCAATCTTTGCAGCAATACAATTATGGAAACTTTATCAGGGTGATTGATAACTTGAAAACCAAAAAAAACCACGCATAAAACACACTCAGGTGCTTATTTTGCCCATTTGAAATGGAAAAATCTGATTATTTTCCAACGAGTGAATGCACCAATACCAATTGCACCAAGTCACACCATTAACAACGCTCTTCAGAGTGAAAGAGATTCAGACTTTGCCATTTTCAGCATCAGTGAGGTGTTTGAAAATGAAGCTTGGCATGAGAAGCAAATAAACAGGAAACAGTGATTAAAACTTAAGTTGATCAGAGCGAAGGTGAGTTAAGTACAGCAAAGCCGTTCTGCTTTGTCTTTTTGGAGTAATAATGTTGCATCTGTCACGCAACATGAAGGATTTAGACATATTGGGAGTTTCTTTGAAACGTCTCATTCAATGTGAAGTGTGACATTTTCACGAGAACAAACTGCTGAGACGACTGCAGAGACTGAGGTTCACATTTACTCAAGCTAACCATTGTATGCTAACATAAAAATACTAAAGACATACAAATTTAAAGAGCAGCTGCTCCTCACACACAAATCTAATTAATTATCTTTAATTGAAAAAAAGGCTAGAATATTTTTATTTTTGAATGAATTTGCTGTGAACTGCTACTGTATAAATAAACTGAACTGAATTGATGACTACATGAGTGTAGCAGGGCCAAATACTCTCATCAGTACAGCAAACTGATTACTGGGATTGTCCGTGGCTTAAACCTGCTTACTGGAGAAAAAGAGAAAGATTAAGTGATGGTATAACATGGCAGTGGTTAGCAGACAAGTCAAATGGGTATCGATTACTTGCTTTCATGTGGACTCAATACTAAACGGCTCTTTGTATTTGTGCATTAACTTGCATCTGTTCTGTATTTGGACGACGAAAAAGACGTTAAGCATAAATCTCAAGATAATAAGGAAGTGAAAAATATGAAATCTGTGATGTTTGATGTAGAACAAATGTTTTATGTGCCTAGTTCAAGCATAGAACATGTTTTCAGATGGGGGAAAAAAAAAAAAAAAAAAAAATCCTGCTGTCTAACGTAACAGCGTCCAGACATGAGCAGCTGTTGTTGTGGTTGACCCAATCCCCAGCTACCTATTTGTCTTCCGGTCTGTGTTCTGTCAGCGAGACAAAGAGAGTCCCAGCTCAATGGGGGAAAAAAAAAAAAAGGGATACGCTTGATCTGAGAAATTTTACCTGATATTTTACTGGTAAAGACCACATTAAGCAGGAAATAAATATTTAAAGTCAGTCTTTAATTACGACACTCGATGTTTGCCAAAATGAATGACGTGACACGGCACTGTCCCACATCCGTCTCCGTCCTATGCTCCGGGGGTTTTATCTGCCTCCAGAACCTCCCCTGCACTCAAGAAATTCCCACCTCTCCTCTACAGCAGACCGTCTACAAAGTGAAACAAATAACCCCTCCCTTCCCTCTTAGGAAAAACTATTTACGCCCTTACTGAGATTTATGCCACAGATGATAAAACAGAGCAGTGGACAGCTAGAAGCTTAAATGCTGCCTTTATTTTTTTTTTTTTTGCCCTAAACACTGACTGTTTTGCCATCCATCACTTCTGCAGGAGTACTGTGGGGTCCAGGTTACAACTCCAAGGTTATATGTGCTTCCTTATCAGGGATAAAACATGAACTTTGAGGTGAGGCTGTCAGACGATACAAACGTTTTGGTTTTAGAAGTTTAAGATTCATATCACCATCTTTGCTCATACACTCTCACACACATGGTTAATAATACTCATTCTTTAAAACACAATACTTTTACTATTTTACATTTTTTCATCAATGTAATGTACCACAGCATGTATTTTCTACTTTGATATTAAAATTTAATTTTTTTAAAAATAGCCTTGGGTTTTGTTATTTTTTTCTTTTACTGAATTGCTTTAAACTTAAATATCACTGTTTTAAAAACTCTAGATTTTTTCTAATAGAAAAGCATTACATGGTTCTAATAAATAATTATATAAAACATTAAAACACAACTGAAGATTGGGGCACTTGGGTAGACTAGTTATCTTCCAGAGTGGAATGAATAGGGGGGGGAAAAAGACAAATAAGTAGCTAAAAAGTATTCCTTCTATTTGTATTCAGCCCCTCTAAATCAATACTGCGTATAAACACATTTTGCTGCAATTACAGCTCCGAGTCTTTCATTGTACGTCTTTCCCAGCTTCAAAGACTACAAATTGGATCTGGTAGGGATTATGTTTGCAACTCATCTGTGTGAAAGTAGAGATGGCTTGGCTCCGTCACAAATTCTGAATGGCCAGAATAATTACAGAAACAACCACATCATGTTGTGTTACAGGAAACTCACACCATTCAGCATTCATAAGTATAACAGGCTTGTTGAGTTTTCCTCCTTGAATGCTCTGGTCCTTCCAACGTGATGCATTGGAACAAAACTTAAAGAAACAAACGTTTTCTAACAAAGACATCCAGAGACAAAAAAACAAATGCATAAATCATGTCAAAATGTATTTCCTATTGTTTTCATGTATTCACAGTCTTGCTAACTCGGAGCAGTCCACCACCGTACATTCTGGTGTGCTGTCTGAACACGGCTCCTGAACCTTGGGCTGGACAGTTGAAGCTTTTAATAGCTTTGCCTACATAGCACACATTTTCGATCTACTTCAAACTGCACATTATGCTGGACAGCCGAGCTTCGCCGCTTTGTTCCGACAGATCATCAGCTACCGACAACAACAACAGGATCCGCACATAAATGCATAGTCTTGGGAATTAGTGAAAAGGAGCCTGAGCCTGAACCTGTCAAAAGGAAAACAATCATCTTAGCTGTCTAAATGAAAGATGCTGAAGATTCTTCTGTATGGTGAATAGGATTCTTGAGGCTTTGTGTGTTATATATAAAAAAGAGAATGAAAGAAACATTGTTTTTTTTTTTAGTTTATAATGAACATCTTAATGATTTTCAGGTTTATTTGTTGCTTTATTCCTGACATTTTGCTGTCGTAGGTTTGCAATTTAGCCATAGTTTAGACTTTGAAGATGAAGTAGTTGCTCTAGAAAAACATGTTGTTTTTTTTACATATTTGTTAAAGCTGTCATGATGTCGTGACAGTAGAATATGATTCAGATAACCTGCAGTTCTGCCATCATCTGCAGAAATATGCAGCTCTGAGTCAGGAATACGCAATCAGAGCCAGGACAAAGCTCTTAGAATTGTCAATCATGCAAGCGCTTGAACAAGCATGATTGACAGCGCTAAGACCCTCCTCCTGGCTCTGATTGGTTGTTTCTGACCAGGAGCGGCATATTTCTGCAGATGGCAGTAGAAGCACAGGGAAAAGAGAGAGGAGCTCAATTTTTTTTTCACATTTTTAACATTTGAACAAATATCCAAAAATCATATTTTTATAAATGTCACCTAACAGTTTTAAATTTGAAGGCAAAATCACCTCACAAATCAGAAGTTACTTGATTCTTAAAGGTGAACAGCAAATGCAGATAAAATTAATTATATCGCAACTCAAATAAAAGTAATTGGTGTATTTGCCAATTTGTTTTTATATAGAAATGTGAGAAAACCAACACGATAAACTCTTAATGAGATCATAGAATTTCAAATAGATGAGGCTCATTAATGTCTGAAAGGAAGACATTTTTATTAATAAAATATCCAGAAACCTCTATTTTTCCTGATAAAATTGATATTACAGCTTCTTTGTTCAACCAGGGAGCAAGGACTTTCACCTTCATTACCGAATGCATTTTATGACTGAGTGCATTACTGTTTTTTATTTTTTTTTAATTATTTTTTTTTTTTTTTCTGTAGCTTGCTTTTGTATTTGAACAAAAACAGTTTGGTGTTTTGTACCGGCCCCTGATGAAGGGCACATGCTGAGAGTTTGTCAGTTAATAAAAGTTGATTCCTCTGCAATGTTTTTCGAAAAAATGTGAAATGATCTTCTGTTCCAGTGGATGCACTGATTTGCACTCACTAAACAGAAAAAAAAAGAAAAGAAGAAGTTGTCTCGTTTTTGATGAAATCAATTTAATTTGGTGCGGTGTGTAATGAGATGAAAACTTCTGTTCAGTTCGAGCCAATGATGACGCCATTAAGGAATATTTTAATGGTCAAGGAAATGTTTTGTCTCTGAAGTAAGGACACCATTCTATGTTGTGATTAACAGTAAAAGTACAGTAAATAATTCTTCACTGGCTCAGTAAGCACAGTCTGCTCAGCTCAAGAAACTCCACTGCTAATAAAGCTACATTTAAGATGCAGCGATCAGCTCTCCGTTTTAATGGTGACTGATGGAGGTCGCAGACGCATTATTGCTCGCAGTTCATCAAGTTAACTTTGCACATTAGGAAGTTGAATTAGTTTCCTGGAGATTCTATCAGCGGTAATTACAAGATGAGCAGAAATATAAAAGGCTATGGGAGTAGAGGGTTCAAGTGGTTTAACCCTTTGTTCTGCCTTCGGCGTCCGCAGCATATAAATAGGATGGACAATGAAAGGTGTGAACTTTGTGTAAACCATTAAAGATATTGAATACTTAATAAAAGCTGTATAGGAGACCATGACCAAGCCAACAAAAAAGAAGAAAAAGAATGTCTTATGTCCTTATTACGTACACGCATGCTTGATACAGTTTACGTCTCCATTGCTGTTTGTCTATTTCCTCCCCTGCTATCATTCCATCTTTCCCAGCTTTTCAATTTTCTTGTTCCTCGTCTCGCCTGTCCACTGTTAGCTGCAGTGCAGATTGCAGTAAACCCAGAAAATCCTCTTCATCTCACAGCACCAATACCATCTGCACTCCGTCTGCCCTCGGCCACTTTTAACAGCTCCATGAGCCCTGCAGCATTTGGGTCAGAAATGGATACCAAAATGCTAGCCACAAAATTTATACACAAACATGACACTACAGGGCATAGTGTGTGCTGATGTGTGGGGTCTCATATTTTTAGCTCTCCTGATCACAGAGTGTATGTGAAACTGATTTTATCACATTTAATTTGCAAATGAGGAACTTAAAATAATTCCACCAGAACTCGGTATAAAGCAGTAAACATTCTAATAAATGGAGACATTTTATTTGGCAACACGGATGCAGAGAGAGAGAAAGGCTGGAAATAGAATACATGAAGTTCTATTTATAGCTTTTGGCTTATGGATTTAGCTTTATATTAAGAGGTGATCTTTACTGTTGCAGCAGCACCACTATCAGTCACGGTTCAGCGACCTGGAGTTGTAAGGCAAAAAAAAGAATAGGGCAAATAAAACTATCGTGTTCATTCTGCCCTCGGGGGCCTTTTTGCATTTGATTTTAAAATGACCCAGAATCCAGAGCGCTTTGTAAGGGGCCAATGGCAATCTTAGCATTACAATTGATTACATGTTTGGCATAAACCAGCAATTTCCAGCAAAATACCTGCATCTGAATCTGAAGCACAGTGCTGGAGGTGTCATGATTTGAGAGCGTTTTCTCCAGCAGGACCTGAGCAGCTGACCATCAAAGAATGTGGATTAAGATAAACCCCAGCTGATGGTCTCTTGTAAATGCTGTGAGGTGTTATGAAACGACCTGATCAGGCATGAAATCCTCTAAGACCTCCCAGCTAAAAGTGAGAAAGTGAGATTGGAGACTGGGGATGGTTAAAAGAAGCATCTCGGTGTAGTTATCTCACCCAAAAGGTGTAATAAATACCTCATGGCTATTTTAGGTCAATTGGTCAGAATTGGCAGCATTAGTAGTTTAAAAATATTACCAACTATTTTGCGAGCAATTTTGAAGCACAGTTATAAAGACTTAAGTTGAACACTTTTGATTTATTTTATCGATTCCCAAACAAAAATTTCATTTATGACCTAAAGTCTTTGCCAGCCCCACAGTGGATAAAAGGCAGCCAATACAAAACGGTGTGACAAAACCACCCAACTGTTCTGAGTGTTGGCAGGTGGCCTTATATGTAATTACCTAACTAGTAATGACCTGTAATGCTGAAGGAGCTACTGTGGCGGCAGAGCTTGAAGCCATAAATAAAAGAAATGGCAGCTTTCCTCCCTCGTCAAAAATTAGGAGCATTAATATTTAAATTGTCCAATAAATAAAGGTGGCCCGAAGGGAAAGAATGGGTGGAGTAGGTGATTGGGGTTAATGTACTTGAAGGAGAAAAGAAAAGAAAAAGAAAGGCCGGCTGCTGCCAAACTGTGGTGCCTTGCGAGGATGTTTTTACCTCTTGAACTATTCTCACATTTCCACTTCACAACGACAAGGTTCAGTGTCATGTAATGAACAGCTAGTGCTTTAAGTCTGTAACTTAATTTCAGTATAAATGCAGCCATTTAAGTCCAACACCAATGAACACACCAGGCAGTTTAGAATCAAGGTTATAAAGACAACTAAAGCAGGGATATGTTATAATGAAGTCCATCGTTTCAAAATGTCACAACTGTAAACATACCAAACCATAAACAACAACAAGTCAGGCAACGAAAAGCTTAACCAGACAAGCAGCCAAGAGGCTCACAGCGACTCTGGGTGAGCTGCAGACATTCAGACCTCAGGTTGTACAATTTATTGACAAGACAGCTATTAGTTGCACCTCATAACGGGAAGGAAAAAGTCCTGTTATAGGCTGCATTATGAGATATGGGCAGATGCTAAACACCCAGGCCTGCAGCAGACTGGTTTAGATCATATCGTGTCTGCATGTCTCAGTCTGAGTCCAGCAAAACTGGAACATTTTGGGTTTAAAAATAATGGAAATATTTTAGCGCTCGCCAGAGCCGTCCCACCAACACAACTGAGCTCCAGTGCTCCTTACATTTCAAGACAGGTTTACAAGAAATCTAAAATAGTCACTTGTCAATCACAAACTACAACCAGGTGCTCAATCTGATAGGCCTACTATTGTTGACAGTGAAATGCTGTGGAGATTCCTACGAATATTATATATTTGATAGAGCCTAAATAAAAATACAAAAGGGAATTAGAGCGCCTTTATTTATTTTAGATACTTTCATCTGATGTATTTTGCTTCAAGACATTGCTTGTCCTCAAGTGAAACCTTTATTTTTTTATTTCTTTTGACTTGAGAACGGCAGGAAAGAGGGATAGTTTCTCTATCAAAATGAGAGACTTGACAGCTATAAGTCCAGATATAAAGCCAACTGAAAATTGATCTTCATAGTTGATCACCACCCATCAGAACTGAGCTTGAGTATCAGAATTTAAGGCAGGCAAAGCTGGTAGAGTCGTACTGCGAAAGATCATTTCCCAATATCTTGTCTCAGGGGTGACTGAATACTTCACGGTTTTTCAGGGATTTTTTGTCAGAAAATTTGAAAATCAACTTTTCTTTCCTTCCACTTCTCAATTGTCCACTGCTTTTTTTTCTTACCTTAAAAAAAATCCTAAAAATACATTGAACTTCAAGATTGAAGTATGACAAAATATGGAAAAGAAGCATAAATAAATTTGTAATACTGCATATACAACCAGAAATCTGAACTCCTCAGTAAGGAAACAGAAAAAAAGAAAAAAAAAAAAAAAAAAAAAAATGAACCACATTAATTTCCCAAATTATGATGTTCAATAGTAAGAATGGTCTTGAATAAAAGAGACGCGAGTGGAAAAAATGAGAAAGCACCCACCGCATCCTTAAAGACCACCTTTGAAGTTACAGATGGTCAAACAGAGCCCTGAAATAATTGACCTTGGCTTTGTTTATTTGAGCCCAAACCCTCAAAGACGACCACCGAAAACAGCTGCCAGAGAGCGTACCTCAGTCTCCATGGAGACGGGAGACATTTGACTCTGAACTTTCCAGGCTTATTACCAGGCGAGGAAAAGGGTTGCTGCTTTTCTCTGTTTGCCTTTTTTTTTCCACTTGTGGATTCACTGGAAATGTAAGAGACACTAAGGGAGAATATGAGAATATTAACACTGTCTGACTGAAACTCCTGGTCACAGATTGACTGGGAAACATAGAAGCAAACGAGACTAAAAGGTCAAAGAAAAATGACAGTTTAGTGGTATAAAAGTAGTGAGGCAGAAAGGTTAACAGAGGTTGCAAAAAGAGGGAGCAAACGTTTTCTTTAAGTCATATGAATCACAAAAAACTAAGGAATTATAATAGAACTATGACGTAAAGTTAATTGGTTGACTTAAAGGTTATGATAAACAGAGTAAAGAATCTGGAGATGAGGGCTCAGACAGCCACTTGGCCACTGATCGAAAGCATGAAGGGCGTCGGACTAATGGAGCAGAAAATAAAAGAATCATGAGTCTTGAGGTTCTCTGCAAATCACAATCAGAACATCAAGACTATAAAGGGAAAAAAATGGAGAAAAGAGGGGAAGTGAAAGGCCTGCGAAAGCAAAGACGATAATCCTCCTTATTCCGATCACAGCTAAGGTCTTCCGTATTATTATCGGCATCTATAAATACTTTAATCATTGGAGCTCCATCAGTCTAGCTATCGTTTTTCTGAGTGCCTCTGTATGTGTAATCCAGTCAGACAGCTCGATTTAGCGTCATCAGGCTTACAGGGGCCCAACATTCCCACCCTGCTACCACCATACCCACCATCGGGTATGGTGGAGTCCAGTTTGGCTGTGATCTATTTCTGGCCTCTCTTCTCATCAGTTCTTCTCTTTATAGCCTCCTTCAGTGGCCGTAGCAGAATCCTAATGAGCAAAGAAAATTTACTGCTCTTCTTCCTCAACGCCCTGAAGAGCAGCCGCACTTTCCACTGGCATGCGCTGACGTCTTTCATGGACACGCTCCGATATCGAATCTCCACGTTGACGCAACCGTTGGTGCCGCGTTTTGGTTGAGCGGCAGAATTTCGGATACGTGTTGCACCCATGAAAACAGCTCGCCACATCCGCTCTGCCAATGGCAACAGCTTTTAGTAGCGGTAGTATGATGTGAGGTGGGATCCCAGTGGCTGGAATAACAAGGATGATCATGAGTGAAGACAGTCTAACTGCAGAGAGTTATAAAGATAAAATTCTGCAATCTCCGACAATCCCACGTCTGCTCTCTGCATTTTAAGAGACAAACCTCTGTCACCCTTATAGAGCGAGGTTCATCGGAGACTACCGCCAAAATTTGAGAGTGGAAAAGATTGAATGGCATGCCTGCAGTTCTGACTTCAACCCCATTTAACCCTTAATAGCTTGTCGGTGCTATTTTTGACCGAGTGAGCAACACAGCCATATTGGCTGATTTGTAACAAAGGGTGACAGAAGAAGCAGATTCCATCTCACATCAGTGAGTGACCGAGTCTGAGACCAGCTTGAGGAGGGGGCGACAGGTTGTTGTAGTGGCATACAATTCTCCCACACATTAATAATGACCCCTCTAGTCGAATAAATGAAAGAATCAAAATCATCAAAACAAAAATTTGCATATTTTGTGAGCTTTAGCATAGTATAATGTAATGGTGCCACACCATTTTTGGGGGTATTGAATACCTCTGCGTAGGTGCAGTGTAAAAGACATGCCGAAACTTTTCTGCATGATTTCTTGCGCTTCATTTTAAGAGTCTGACATTTCTGTGGTTCTGTGTGTGAGAACTGTGATGGTGTAATGATGGTTATGGTAGCAGTGTCACTGGACGGAAAAGAAAATTACTTTCAATACCCAAACAATGTCCAATCTAAGATAGAAAAGAAAAAGTTTGTTGGTTAATTAATTTAATTAGCTTAGAGAGGGGCAAAATGTGCTGAAGCCTCAAAATAATTTATCCCAGTAGTTGTGTCTGGATTTAATATTTCAAAACATTTTCTGTGCCCCAGAGCTGTTTACGCTGGATACATTATTAATCCACAGGATGTAGTTAGAGATAGTTATGGTTATCAAACCATTTTCCAATATAATAAACCACAAGGCGGAAAAAATAAGCACAAATAATACAAATGTAGAATAATGACAAGCTGAGTTTGTTCCACCAGTTTTAAGAGAGGGAAACACTCAGAGTGCAGTATTTTCACAGCATGGTTGTCTTCAAGATTTCTCGTCTCATAGCCGCGGGTTGTCCATTATTAATGCTGCATATTTACCTTTGAACAGAAAAGCTCAAATTCCCTTCACTCACCAAAATGTGAAAAGCTTTTAAAAAAAAATAAACGCTGAAAATTGTCTGAAAATGTAAATGTTTGGACTGTTAAGCTCCTTTTCCTTTGTTACGCATCACTCTGGCTGGTTAATGTCCAGTTCGGTTCCCAGCCAAGGTGGGAGCGTCTCCATTAGCATCGTGTTGCTCACCGTGTGAATGTGGGCAGGAACATGGGAGGGCCGTGAGGACACAAGATCTGTGGCCAATACTCCGCTAATGTCGTTTGCAGCTGAAATCTTCAATGGAGAATATCAAGGTTGTGGTTTTGGTGGTTTTAAATAAATGCAGATATTTGACTTTGTATAGAAGAAACAATCAAAAATGCCAAGTACTTAGTGGATCAATGTCTAAAATGATGCTACATCTCATCCTGTATTTGGGTAGTATCATGGCTGACTCAAATTAACCCAGATATTTCATTTTGCCTTATTGAAATTCATTGCTTGCCCAAATAATGAAATCATTCAGATTAGCCGATTAGTTTGCTATAGTTACAAATCTATCTATATTGTGGCTCTTTTTTTGTTTTAACATGTGCAATCTTTGGAATTATGTAATGCAATCAAAAGATGTACGCCAATATTCACATATGAACTTCACTGAAAAGACAAATCCAAAGATTTTTCTTTGGATTTTTGCTACATAGTTTCAGAGTTTCAAACCAGCTGGTGCAAAACTATAGCTCTGACAAAACTTTGGCCAGAGCTGCACTGTGATTTGACTTTGATTTGACTAATTTATAGATTAAAAAAAAAAAAAACAGCATTTAGACCAATGAACACTTAAATTAAACACTGATCAGTTTGCACAGTATTGCTAACTTGTGTTAACGCAGCTGACATTTAATAAGTATAATTGAAGTTCACAGTTTTAGCCAATTCAGAAAAAAGGATTCTAAGGTAAACTATAACCACAACACCCAAGTAAAAAGTGGTGTTGTACAGTAAAAGTGGAGCTACATGGACATTTTGTGTCATTGTTAATGTTAGACATTAGTAGCAGCTTTTGTAGAATAAGCAAAATTAACAAAAGTAATATATATTTTATAGTAATAGTCATTACTCTCATCATAAATGCACACAAAATCTATTTTGTATTACATTATGTAGAGACAATTAGCATTCTGTAGCACAAACACACCATCTTATTTTTTTATAGTAAGTGTCGGGATACTATAAAGCATTTTAACTATCTTTTTCAAAATATGTTTGAAGAGCACAGCATATATATATGTTTAAGTTTCTTATTGTGAAGGTCTGAAGGACACTGAGGACATTTGCTCACTTTTGCTGTTATCAATGTATAAATACAGCTGTTATATATTTATGTACAGTTGGTCCTTTGTGGTGGGTGAACCATCACTGCTTTAGTTTAACTTATCTCTGCTTCTGTCTGTTGACATGTCTGAGGCATCTGAACAACAATAGATTAAAAAAAAAACATTGTCCAAAGTGGGATAAGTAAATACAATTTCTCTCCGTTTTGACAGACCCTCAAAACATTCTAATCCTTCACAATCTAATATTTTATCACGCACTCCTAGAAAATCCAACCACGCTATATAATGACACATAGCATGGTTGGCTATAAGGCCTGTATGATGCAGTATTACTAAAATAATAACAATAAGGAAAGCTTGTGCAAGACTTTCACTTGTCAGATATTCTTTTTTTTTTTTTTTTGTAAGTCTAAACCACTTGGAGCTCTTTTCCATATCTGGCATTTTCCACCCATAATCTGACATAATGCCAACACATTTTGGCAGCACTTCCATCTATTGCATCAGTGTCTTTAGAAGCGTTGGCCGGACTTGCATCACCGTCTACAGTGGTTGACTTTGCTTGCAAATGGTAAGAAAAGTTCCACAATATTGTTATTGCACAGAGTTATGCTGCATGAATCAGCGGATTTGCTTGGGCAACGTTGCGTAGACAATCATTGCACCTTCTGCACATGTCTTTTTGGTGGCTGTGAAAACAGAGCACCTTCCCACCACCACTGGTTCCTTTGTGAATGTCATAGCTTGCAGAGCAAAAGCAATAGAAGAGCAAAATGAGAGACACAGCATGCATGTAAGCAGCAAAACATGCAGCACATGTTTGTGGGAAAACAAAACCATGCTGGCTCGCACGCCTGTCATTGCCGCCTTATTTACGCTCAGATTCTTGTTTGGGATATTAATCTATTCATTTTTGGAAATTAATAATTTACAGTGTGATTTACAGTGCATTATTATGTTTTAGGGCAAATATTGACATATGAAAGGAACAGTCATTAAAGCTAAATAAAAAATAAAGGGCTTTATTACCTCTCTTCTTGAGTTTTATGTTATAGATACCCTGAATTTTATATATGTATTTTCATTAAACTGAACTGACAGTGACACCATTCGGAGCTAATGCTTTGAGACGGAAGAACTCGAAGAGGACCACAATCAATGAATCAATGGTTCACTTCTGAACAATTCTTGCATCAGAGCAGACCTCGAGGTGAGGATTAAGCCTGTTGTATGTGGATTTTTCACCAGGGGGATGGGAGTCCCTGCTGGTAAAGATCGACCGTCTGTGAGGTAATGGACTGTATTCCACCTCACAAGTCATTATGACGGCCATCAACAGCTGCCTTTTCATCCGACTCTGTAAGTAAGACGTTCAAAGAGGAAACACAGATCGCATTACGAGCTGAAATGTGCAACATGAAAAGGTTGAATCTTCTTGGAAAGCTGTCAGGGAATTGTGAAGCGTCCAGAGACGTCCGTTTTGAGGGTCTTCTTATGGACTGTGGAAGCAAATATCTAGTTTAGCAATCTGAAAAATTGAAAATCTAATATCAGAGGCTTATTTCTCAGGATCTAACTGCATGCTAACAGTTCCTAGGATATACTAAGGAAGATCCAGAGACAACATGCCAAGCATACTATATATAGTAGGAACAAGGACTTGTTATTCACACAAAGATAACATTTGCAAGTAAAAAACGAGTTAAGACTTCATAATTAGATTTTAAATAATCATATGCAATGGGAAATAGATGTAAAAACCCGTCATTTTGTTTAATACCAGCTTTGTCTAATGCCTCCAAACATTATGATGGTGTAACATGTACTGAAAAGTCTCAGTGTTGAGACTTTCACAAGTCTAGGTTCACAACAATATTGCATTTACCAATAGCTTTAACAAAAGCCTTAGATGTTCATTAAAGAGATAAAATATTTCCCTTTGATTCATGTGAAAGGTATGCTAAAAGGATTGTGACACTTTTAAATGTTTTAAAAGTGGAGTTTCATAGTTTCAGTACAAAAAATTACCATCAATTGATCCTTAAGTTGGAAAAGCAAACTAGTTTATCAACAACCATGACCTTAAAATACAATATGGCTTCTAGAGCAGAACAATATATCAAGTTGCAACCGCCACTGTAATATGTGCAGATTATAGCAATCGCAAAGTACTGCTTTGATACAATATTTGGTAGTTTACTATAAGTCTTATACATTCACATTATATATTATTATGTATGTTTTTGCAATACATATGTTGAATATATGACTAAGGTCAACTTTAACAAGTAGACTTATCCCTCAGTCCTTTGTTAAAGTGACATATCAATAATATATATGGTCATTTAGATGAATTGTAACAGTTCATTTCCAATACCTGATGTATGTTTTGAATAAATTGTATGCTAAAGTAGTAAGTGATATCTTCATACTAATATAGTTATGATGACTACCTGTGCTCCTTGCTTATCCTGTGCCATCATTTTGGGTTCTGCATTTTAAATTAACCATATTTTAACCACAGTCAAAATTGCCTTTTTAGGTCTCCTTAAATAAAGTATTTTATTGTAATACTTGCTACAAGCATGACATTGATGAAGCAGAAAGTCTGGATATAAGCTACAAGCTGTCGACTTAAAGCGTCGTCTGGATGAAGGATTAGGACACTAAAGGTGAGAGATGACTGACACTTGGAAAAAAAAAATCCTCCATCAGCTTTGTTTTGAACTCAGAATGAACTCTCGGCTTGAGCAGACTTAAAAGTCATTTGATAGAGATGAACCATCAGAGTAAATGGCATTACCCGACTCCCGATGTCTCCGATTAAAACGAACATCGAAACTCCAAATAAGCTGAACCAGAACATACCGAGTTGTATGTAGAGCGAAACAAATAATTAAACATGATTTTTTTAGACGTCAGACAAGCAAAAAAAGCTGATAGGCTAAGAGGAAAAAGTACATCTCATGCGTTTGTAAGCGAGCTGCTCTGCTAAGATGCATCTCAGTAGAGTCTTTTTCAACCATAGGCCTATTTGGCTTGTAAATATGTAAAACTGAAAACCTGCAGACGTTGTTTACGAAAGCACAGGGCAGGTTGTGCAAGGCTGGAAGCTAAAACCCTCAGCAAGCACTGCATAATTCCACACAACGCTCTACAACAGGTTTAATCCGTTTCACTTTTTTGTCACACTAATGTTTTGTTTGAAAGCCGTTTTCAAGTAATTATTTCCTGTGTATGTGGGGGGAAAAAAAGCTCTCCAAACCAACTTGGCCAGAGTGAAAAAGAAGCTGCTTTCTAAAAAAACTAGTTGTGGCCCTCCTTGGGGTCATCGGGGGACTCTTAAAGTCTAACATCTAATATGTACCAGTGTCCGTATAATGTATGCTCTCAAACAATTAGACTGCACTACACCAAGCTACAGAGCAGACACACTGTCCAGATCAATACCATAAAATAAAATAATGGGGCAGATCAATGAGTGGAATACGTCTATACATATGTCAGACTTCAAGTGAGGTTGGGAGAGACCAAAGCCTTTACTGCTCTGTGTTATGTGTCCTCTTTATAGGGCTAGGTGAACGAACACCGATAACTGTAGCCTAGCAACCCTTAGTGAAAGATGTATTAGGTTGTGACAACAAAATATTCTATAATTGTTTAAATGTTGATGAAATAAAATATTTTTGTCAAGTCTGAATGTGAAGGTCTTGTAGAATATACAGATTTAATTTAATAATTTAATAAGTTTTTGTCGTTTCATCTTATCCTTTATTTTCTACTTGATTTTTACTTCCTTTTCATTTGATTTCGTTTTCATCTACTTGATATCACAACTTTATTATTCTCTGAGGCTTAATGTTTTTTTATATACATATATAAAATAAACTGGTTTTATGGCGTATGCAATTTACAAACTAATATAAATTACCACATTACATAAATTTGTTGCAAAAGCCTCACATAAGGGAAAGATAATAAAAATGAAAAATTAACAACCTTCACACACGCAGATTTATTTTTAAATGTAAAATCTTGCACTGCATTTGTGGTAGAATACAGATTGTAACTAAAAAACATCACTTCAGTCAGTCAGAATTAATAGCACAAAATCTACGGATGAGATAAATTTGCCAGAGGAATTGTCTGGTGTGAAAAAGCCAACATGCATCATCTCTTGAATTACAGCTGGAACGGCCCGCCGTCCTCCAAAGGCTTCAGTACATCCGTAAATTAAATTGTGTAAATATTTGTGCAGCAGAATTTCCTCTTCTTTAGAGTGATGCCAGGGCTGTGATGAAACACACATCTGCTCTCCATTACTCTGCTGGTGTCGGCCTCAGTCTGGCACTGCCACTGCCCCTCCTATCATCTGTAAACTTTATCCAATTTGTCAGCGTTGGCATAAATACGGTTCGCAATCCTGCCTTCTCTTTTCCACCACACACACACCCCTCACACACCCGCCCTGTCCTCCGGCCCTGACGCAGTCCGTCTGTGCCCCTAGGCCTAGCGATACCTGATGGTGGGGCCCACCTGCCACCACCGTGTCATGAGCAGCTCCCTGGTCTGCCTCTCCTGCCCAGCAGGCACCAGCTGGCTGGGCAGTCTGCACTCTCATATATGGATGACGGGAGGCAGGACGATCACTCTTATTAACAATGACTGGAGAAGACGAGCAGAGGCACAGAAAGTATCTGAATAGACCTTTGACATGATTATTACAAAAAAAAAAAAGTGGAAAAAAAGTTGAAGAGGGCATTACTATTATGCCTGATTTAGAATAGATTTGCAATTGTTGTTGCAAAAAATTACAGATGTTCAAAGTACCGACACGGTGGAGCTAAATCTACATGCATGCTATGGTTCTCAGCTTTCTAAATTAAGTCCTGAAATCCTTTTCCTTCCACTTTATAGTTATGTGAAAAAGTTAGAGAATTTTATTTTTCAACACCGTCTATATTGGAAATATCCAAAACCTAAGTATCAATAATTACGTGTACACTGAAATGGATACTCAAAAGGGGCTATTACACAAAACAACTCATAAGGTTTCATTCTTATGCAAATTCCTCCTGTATTTAGTTCCCATTATGAAATATTACACTGGAAATTGTCACTGACAGATAAATGCATTTTAATTTATAGACTTCTGGTTCTCCAAGACAAGCAACGGTTCCTCATTTACTCCCTTAGCAAAAGGATCAAAGCTCAAACTGTTAATTCAGATCAAATAGAAGATTACGACTGGCAAGACAAAAAAGGTTCAAGCGAATGCTGTTTTATAGACTATAACACAGCAGGACTTTTTTGTGCTCATATGGGCCAAATACACTTCAGTGTACGCGTCTCAAAACAGCATAGTATCGTTTTGGATCATGATCTACAAAAAAAAAACTCCTGAGTAAATGGAAGCAAGACAGTGGCTAAAATACCAATTACATGAACTGCTGAGACTGTAAAGAAACCTTACTTTCAAAAAGTCTGAAAAAAATCAAATTCTCACTTTAAGAAAAGACAAATTCCACACTGGCATCAGCACAATGTTTAGTTTACCTTAACAATAAGCTCTTATAAAAACCTGATGTATTTAGATATAATGGGGGAAATTACGTAAGCACTCAGAAACTCGGTACCAAGCACAAAGTAGGAGGTAAATGGGAGTGCTTTAACATCCTGATAAGTATTTCAGTACCAGCTTTGCATGTGAACATCTTCACTCCCACATATGCTTGTCTGTAAACATTGGATGCCATTTGATTTGGGACAGAAGCATAGAAATCTAAGCCCTTTTCCCTGAGCAATGTAGTAATTTCAAAGCGGCACCTCACCAACACTTGGAAACAAATGCACATCTCCCTCGAAAGGTCCATCTGAGCTGGTGGAGGCAGTTTGACACATGAGCAGAGGCTTTAAAGAATCACTGATCCGAGATTCCACTCCATTTGTCAGCTTCTAAATGGCTGCAGTGGGACGTGCGCAAGAAGATATCTGACCCAAGACCAGCCCGTATGTCTGAAAATGCTCATGGGAAGGACAACGACTGAGCAAGGAGGGGAAGCAACTCTCATCTGACCTACCTAGACCCAAAATAATCTCAGCCTATTGTGAAGAAAATGCTGTTGTATTGTCCGACTCGAAATGAAAGAAGTGATAGCAGAAATGGTGCGAAGGGCTTAAAAAGGACAAAGTTCGCCGGCGTTAAAATGTCTAACAAGCAACATCAACAAACATTTATTACTTAAGTCTTTGATAGAAGTGCATTCATCTCTCAGTCTAGGACGGTATATCCTTAAAAATGAGAACGTTTGACACTGAACTGCTAGTTTTTCAATTATGTTCACATATTACTCAGCTACATGGGGTACGCCTCACATCCTCTCCATTAACATTTTGAACTGCTGCCATCAGGAAAACGGAACCGCAACATTAAACGCAGAATCGCCCGACTGTCCCAGACTAATACCCCAGTGAAACCACGGCATATCTGCCTTTTATTTAATTGGACTTGGAAGACATGACGCCATGAGAAAATATTGCTCCAGTGTCGCCTTAAGGCCTGAACATTCCTCTGTGCATCTGCTGCTTGTTCTTAAACGAAGTTCCACTCTGACGAGGTGATAATGGTTGTTTACACATCGTTTACTCAGAAGAAAAAGACAAATTTTCTCACCAAGCAGTTTTCACTTCCTTGTGAAACATGAAGGATAAATTTGCCAAACAGTATAATCTTCCCATATTGCATGGTTGTTTTTCTTCTTCTGCTCCTAATGACCATATATGTATTTACTGCCACCTTCAGTATGGAAGTGTTGGTGTCGTTGCGATTCGTTTGATCACAAAAGTCCGAGTCCCTCATTGGTTGACACAGATGGTAAAATTTATGTTAATTTATGTTACAATCCTTGTGGTGGAGCGGACAGTAGAGGGGAAACATGAACTGGCCCCTTCTGTGCTTTCGACACTGTCGCATACAAAATCTGATCAAATAAATCAGGTTGCCATGGCAAACCCTGCTACACTGCATTAATGGGGCACAGTGCTACACAATCAGCTACAATTGAGATATTCTCCAAATGACCCAATAATTACAATGCATAATGTCTCTTATGCCATGTTGTTTCCATCTAGAGATTCACTCACTAGTTGTGCTGAATGCTTGACACTGGATCTGATTTTTTTTCTTTTTTTATTAATTATCTGATAAATGAGAAGTTCTCGTAAAGCACTGATATGTAAATCACAGTCCAGTGTATTAAAGCATGCAGAACCGCTGCGGATTCTACACCCTTATTCCCACACAGCTACTATTCAGAACAGGAGGGCATCAGAGGCGACACACATACTTCAAAGACAAGACGGGGGCTTTGAGTTCCATAAAATAGCATTTAATTCGTTGTGTTTTGATCCAAGTCACAAGATATTTGTAATATGCCAGCAGAAATGGCAAGAGAGCAAAACAGTGTGACAGCGCCTTTGAAGTGCTGAACTGCTGATTAGATACAGCACTTTATATTAGTACACTTTTTGTTTTCATGTGTTTTGTATCTTTTGTGTTTGTGTTACGCCAATGAAATTTTTTTTTAGAAGGCTCTGTTGAAGATTATGAAGGAATAATATCTATAATTTTATTTGGTGCTCAATAAGATTATCAGTCGATTAAATTTCAAATCTATACATAGATTTACAGTTTTCACAATGATCATACACACTGATAAAAAAAAAAGGCAGTATAATGCAGGTAAGTCTCACCTCGTACCTCTAACCTCACCGTTGCTACAACGTTATGGCATAATGAATGACTGGAGATTGAATTTTAGATATGCCCACAGCATTTCCCCAACACAACCACCCACCTGGTTGTCGCATCACATCATTCCAAACCCACTGTGGGGGCTTTATGTCTGACAGGCTTACAGTTTCTTTATATTCTACACTATGAGTTGTATTTCAGGACCACAGCACAAACCTATCAGCTCAGAGTGGAGGTTCGCCAACAGGGTCACTTACTTTGCACAACATCCCACAATACATCCAACTACCTGCAGCTCCCATGATCAGATCCCAGTATAAGTGGCAGCAACCACCTATTTTCTATGAAAGAACATGTCTATGCAAACATGTTTAATCTGTACCCTGTGGTGTATAAATAAACCAAGTACTTGTTTATATTGTCCAGGAAACTCTACATGTAGCAATGGATGCAGTGGAAACGTAATGACCTTCACCAACCACCATCACCCACAGCTGCACCGTTGTATCAGATAATTAACATTTTAATTAGCTGTTTCTGAATTCTTAGTGCACAGATGCAAGGATCTTGCAAACAGTGAACAAGTGACACTTCTTTTTTACACTTTCTCTCGCCATACCCTCTGCCCAGAGTTTTGTAAAACACAGCTCGGCATTTGCACTTCATGGCATTTGAATACAAGCAATGTCACCTACAACTGAGGACACATGCTACAGCCATCTGCCGCTGTGTGCTGGTGCTAGCTTTTACTTTACAGGATGAGAGGACTAAAAGGACGAAGGCCAACCTAAACTTACACTTGCCTGAAAACCACTCAAACTTATGCTACTCAAAACATCAATTGTACACCAGAAACCACATATCTAAGAACTCTGCTGCACATTCAAAGTCAGTGTTAAATGTGGACAAACCCACCAAAATTATTTGTTTTTTTTCTAAATGCCGGAGATTTGAGAATCAATATGGGGAAAATGTAATTTTTTTTTTTTTTTTTCAATTTAGAAACTAAAACAGATTCCCTTAAATGTTTTTGGATATCTTTTCAAAAGCATATCAGAACAACTTGTTGGAATTTTTGGCCTATTTATCGCTGATTGATGTTTGTAGGCCACTTCAAACATCACAAATACCTTCATAGCTCTGCCCACAACTTTTCTATTGGACAGAGATAAGGGATTCCTGTTGACCAGTCAGAAACATTGACTTCGTTGTCCTTAATTCATGCTATAAGAAAAACTAAGTTAAAGCTCATTGCCAAGTTTTAACTTCCTGGATGTTGTTTTGAGACACTGCTTCAATAGCTCAGCACAAAGTTATTTCCTCCAAATACCATCTTATATGAAGTGCACCAGTCTCCCTGATTACCTAATAACACCACAACATGATACTGCTACTGCGGTACATCAAAGTTATGATGGTGTTATCATCCTCCAATGCCAGCTTGCATCACTCAATACTGATATGCTTTGTAAGAAAAGAAAAAAAAATAATTACAACCTCCAGCAACATGCTCAGGTTTCAGCAGTAATAATCTTAACGACTTGCATCATTCTCCTTGATATAAAACCCCAGTAGGGTGTAAAATTCTTATATGGGTTAATTCAGAAAGTCACAGCACTTGATTCAAGAAGATGACCAAGATTATGCTTGCCAAAGGCAGTTGCGGAAAGTCCAATTTTTGTTGCACTTTTGGGCACTGCTTTGATGAGTAACCATCTGTTGGGTGACTTTGTAAAATAAATGACAATAAAATGTGCCATAGACATAAAACCTGAGGAGGACTATCATTTTCTTACCCTCACACAAGTCATTAAGTTTCTCATCTCCATACAGCAGACAAATAGGGAGCCATTTCCAGTGACAAAAACATTAATGGGATTTGATGCCACTTTCACGGTTTTGGGGTAATTCACCACAGGCTGTTATGACCGTTACAGATTCCACTTTCTTGTCTCTTTGTTTTTCAGTCACACAGCAGGCCTTTTTCTTGTCCTAATGCATTAACGAAAGAGAGCAGAAAAGAAAAAAAAAACAGCAGAAAGAAAGACAGAAGTACTAAGGCGGACAAAGGTAATGCCAACCCAAACCTACACCCTGGCAGAGGAGACAAGTGACAAGGGGAGATGAAATTCATCAAAAAAGCTCTAAACTGTGCTTGGAGAATTTTCTACACTTGAGTGAACCTACAGAGACTCTGACAGGATTCCAACTTGACCATAAATGAAAACAACATTTCTGCCCGAGGGTTTGATGCAGTCGAGCCAGTCAACAAGACTTCGTTGTTTGAGCATCCAACTGTAAACCATTTTCAACAAATAAACCGGGAGAAAGCTAAAGCGGTGCATAACTTGGTTATAGATGTCATGTTTTTGTGACACTGTTCCATCTAGGTGTAAGTGTCTGACTTAATTTATATCCATAATACAGAACAAAGTGTCCAATCACTCACAAAGCCTCTGATTGTTTACATTCCAGGCAATTTCTGGTAAACTTTATAGTGTTGAATTGGAGCATTACAAACACAGACAAGCATTAGTGATTGGGTAAAATGTAAAACATCACAGTTGTTTTAATCGTGTAAACCAGTATGAAATGCCTCATTTCTAGAAGTGTGTCACACAAATAAAACTACCTTGCCTATGTTGATGTCAGTGAGACCCATTAAGGGCTTACCCATGGTGGGGACACTGATAGAGAAAATGTTTCCGATTTTTGATTTCCTATTAGTTTGTCACCATCCTCCCAAACACTGAGCACCAGAAGTTTGCAAGGAAGAGTTCAAACAAGGCTGGTGCATTTTGAAACAAATAATAAAAGAGTGATTGAGAGAAAGCTCACATTTTTACTGTAAACTGATTTTCTCTTTGTAAGGTTACAAATGGTGCGTTTCATTTGTGGTGGACACAACATAGTTGAGGTCCAGAGTGAGACACACCATGAACTGAAAGACTAATAGCAGACTGGAGCTCACTCCAGACATTATGTTTTTTGTAAAACTGACAAAAATTTCTTCGTCAGAGTATAAATGGAACAAATAAAAATGTCTAAAAAAAAAAAGAACATTGTGTTACAACTACAAATGTTTTGAGCATATTGTATTTTTGACACATGAGCTACTTTAAAAGATTACAAATCCAAAATCATTTTCTCTTTTATTGCAGCATTGTCAATGTTAACTCTGAGCTTTTCCGATCTTTAAAAACATCTTAACTCAAAAATGAGTTAAGATGATACTGAAATGTCACTGAGATGCCATATCACTTTAGACTTTAGAGAGTCTGTGGAAAATTCAGACGGATTTCTGTTTCTCAGCAAGAATACTTTAAAAGAGATGGTGCATTTATGCGCCTCATATTCAGAATGGCTTGGTTCTCACAGATGGAGGCAAGGATTCAGTGTCCCTCTCCCACTGTGAAGTGCCAATGGATTTTGCCACACACCAGCTGGAGAACAACTTCACCTCAAAGTCTTGTTCTGACTGATGGGTGGTCACAAAACCACTTTTTCAAGATAGATGCTTCCGGTTGGAACAGGCTGAAACAAGAGATGGTGCGTCCACTTCAAAGTTTCAGGGAGTTTTCACATAATACAGGTGTTATGCTTCATATTTGTTTATTTAAATAAAGATAAACACCAACGAAAGGCACAGTTTGGGCCGGGTGAGTTGTTAATGTGCAATGCAACGTTTTACAAATGGCAAACAAAGCAGAAGAGTTCAAACGCTTCACACCGACAGTGAAGCGTGGTGGCAAACCTGATTAATATTGATTGGGTTAATATTTGTGCAGCCACAGAACCTGAAGAAATAGAAATTGAAGTCATTGAGCCAGCACCAAATTCCCCTCAACCTCTTCTGTATACATGTATTATATTTATTCTTGGTCCAAGACTAATATTTTGTGTATTATATTTATGAGATATGTGAATCTGCCTGTAAGAAAGCTGTAGGATGGTCGTAATGAAATGGAATGAGGATCCTGTGCAGGTAGCAGAATTGTTAAGAAAACAATCAAATGCCACAAACCAATCAAAGCTCAGACCTGGATATGAATGAAATGGTTCAGATGGATCTCAAAAGAGTTGTTCATGAACAGAAGCCCCACCCCCCCTCACCCAAATCTCAATATGCTGAGAAAAACATTTAGTAATGACCAATTCAAATTTTCTCCCAAGCAATTTGAATGACAGTCATAAAGAGGACAGCTAGTTTGAGAGCTGCACATTACAGTATGAAAGGTAAACCTTCACAAGTAAAACAAGGATTTATTATATAAAATAAAGGTAAGAATAAGTTCCTCTTTAATATAATATGTAAGAATATGTTTTTTTTTTTTTTGTTTGTTTGGTTTTTTGAGAGGCACATGCCAAAGCATGTCTGTGCTCAGCAGAACAGCAGCGATGGTCAGAAACAAAACAGAAATGACATTTATCTTTACACTTCAAATTACAGTTTTAGTCCCAAACAGACATTTGCCACCATGGTGAGTTACCCAGTGGGCTGGTAAAAGAGCACTTTTAAAATCTTCGACTGTCCATTTGTTAGATGTCCAAACTACTGCAAACGTGCAACATGTCCCCCGAAATTCTGTTCACACTAGATAAATCACCATGCGAAGGCTCACTTTCCTAATTTTGGTCATGGAAATGAACATGACCATTGCCAGTTACAAGTTTCAAACCTGAGTGACATGGAAAATTTATAAAAGGGTGCCCTAGGAAAGTAAAAAAAAAAAAAAAAAAAAAAACGAGCGCACATTAGCTGTTATTCACCAATTCTTATATTTATGTAAATACCTTGTACCGACAGAAACATATTCCGCCATGTCCTGATGTGAAATGTTGTCAAACTGAAAGTGGGAGGTTTACCATGAATACAATTATCTGCACACCATCAAAAACACATTCCTGAATAAGTCCCTTTTTGCCAAACACTGAGACGAATGTAACATGCAAATGCAAACCCCATAGGCAGTAAGAATGAAATTAAGGTCAGCTGGTTTGCTGGAAAGGTTAGTGCAGCGTGTAGAGAAGGGACAGAGTTCCCCCCCAACGCACCTTCTCTTGGGATTTTCGGTTTTACCGGCTGTGCAATGAACCATCAACCCTAACCACACACCTGCTTTTCCAACACAGCCACTTGTGATAAATTACCTTACACTCCTATCCCCAGTTGTTTATGCTATACACCCAAAGCTTTACGGAGCTGCTGGAAGAGAATGGGGGTTGAGAGCAAATTGCAAGAAGTGGGTGTGAAGTAGAACAAATAAAGGAGTTATTGACTAGGGACAACAGAAGATGTTCAGAACAAAGAGGTCACACAAAGGCAAGAACCAGCAATGAACAACTCTGTGCATTACAAATTTGAATATTCATAGATATTCTCATAGATCACAGCATAATATTCTCATCTCAAGCATCATTTCAGTTAAGCCAGCGAGCAGAAACAATGGATGGTGACATCAGTGATCAAACCCTCCCAGAGGAATTCTTATCATCCCTTGCATTGACACACACACACACTGCTATGGAAACAGCAGGAATGTGGACGTGCATCAGTGTTAAAGGGATGATACAACAGCACACAAAGCAGAGACAAAGGCACTGAAAACAGAGCTGACACCACTCAAAACTGCCTCCCCATCAGCTGAGTAAGATGACCAGCTTTCACATTTTCCCTGATTTAAAAAAAAAAAAGAAAAAAAGCAAACCAGGGGTCATCAGAGGACTGAGAAACTCACCGACAGCAAAAACAGAAAGTTAAACTGTTTTCACATGTAGGGAAGGAAATACCGCAGGTCTGTTGGAGAGCTTGATCTCGGAAGTGTCAGAGGGAGATGTTGTTTCACAGCAAAGCCAAGGCGGACGGACCATATCCGATCCCTCGGTTCACTGTACCAGCTGACTGCTATGGAAACAGCAGGAGTTGCTGCGTATGTGTGTGTGTGGTAGAAGTTTAAAGGAGCTGTGAAACCCATTTCCCTACATACTCAGGGGACGAAGACAATCACGCATCAATGAAGAAACTCTTGCCAACATCTGTTACGCATATAGATGTCAGAGTGAGTATATAAGTTTAAAAAAAACGGGACAAAGCAGCTGCAGCATGCACACATATTAAGAGGACAGACTGGGCAGCCATTCAAACGGCCTGGTAACAGTAACCCACAGCAACCCGAAATCCAGCCCCCTTTCCTTCTTCTCTCAAAAGACACCGATCGTCTGTCCAGCTAAGGGAGAAGTAGCACACAGAGTTAAAAGAGGTTGTAACTTTACCCACTCTGCCTCGACACAAGTGCGCCACACACCCCCAACCTCCCTCCACCTTCAAAAGTTCAAGGGGTTAATTATACAACACGAGAATGGATTTTGGGAGACCCGAGAGCGGACACGAGTCAAACAGAAACCTCTCCCCCGATCTCGCACAATCCAGCCGCTCTCTGATTCTAAAATAAGCACTTTCCCCTCACGAGCGGCGACACTTTGCAAGCCGGATCTGGAGGGCACTCACTCTTCTCCACATTCTTGCCGTCTCTCAGTACATGAGTCGGGCGGGCTTGCATGCCCCGAGAGGCTCGCTTACCGTTGTGGTTGTGCTGCACCGTCTCCAGCATGCTGGCGGAGGAGTCCGTTGCCCCCAGCTCAGCGAGTCTGCGGCTGGTGGCGCTCAGCTCAGACCGCAGGTTGGTCACCTCCTGGCTGGCCGACTGAATGGCCCCATCGATGCGCTGGGCCAGCTGCTTGTTGTCATCCATCATTTTCAGGATTTTTGCCTGGGGGACAGAGGGGAGTCCAAACACGGTGTCATGCCGACAAGTTGACCATTTCCTGACAATGGTCAACTTGTTTTTATTTTAAGGCATAAAATCCTTCTCTCTCAGTTCTCTCACTCTTTTCTGCTCATTAAAAAAAAAAAAAACCCGCAAACTTATATCCTCTGAGCTGTTTGTCCTTTGCAGTTAAAGAGACGCATCTGGTTCAGGGGGAATGTGTGTTTGCAGGAGGGAGTATACGTTTCAGCAGAGATGGTGTGTGTGTGTCAGTGTGAAAGCATGCCTGCGTGTGTGCGTCTCTGAGAGCTCCGTAGCGGCGTGTGTGCGCTTGCGTGTGTATGTGTGTCAGAGAGCCAGCACTGCCCCAGTGAAATGTGCACCCCGCAGCTGACTGTTGAAAGGACACAGAGCATTGAAAGATGACAAGAACGTTTTTAAATGGACTGTACCATTTGGAGAGAAAGTTAGAGGGGGGTGTCGGCTATTCCATGGAAATGCATGGAAGCCAGGGCTCCTCAGCACAGCTGGTTTTAGGAGATAGTGACAAAGGTTTGTGTTTTGCACTAAAACGATTCACAGTAAGGTCCTATAATCCAATCTGAAATGAAGTACTGCAGCTTTCCTCTTTTGTCTGAGTATACTGCATGGACCTCCTGTGGTGGCCTCATAAACAAAAGGAAGGAAATCATTAGTTTTGACAAAGAAGCAGTGGTGACGAGAAAAACAATAAGAGTTGAAGATTGTATCGCGGTGTCACAAATACATTTTTAATGTTCTGCTGAAACTCAGGAATATTTTAACTCGGCATGAGGCGTTTTATTTTTAAATGCATACATGTATAGGTTTCTCTCAGTCCATCTCAAAGCTGTTTTATGGGGTTTTATTGTTGGTAATAAAATGGAGTGAATTTACATTAAAAAAGTCAAAGTATTTGCTTGTTTCATAAAGAGCTATCCAGTTATCGCACGACTCTGTCTGTTGAAATAAGTCAACGCAAATAATATGAGATCCACAAGTAAATGCTTTATGTTTGACATCCTACATTTATTTTTTTGAGAGCGTTATAAGAAGTAGTTCTAAAATTGGTTCCCCGCTGTGCGGATGGAGTCAGTTTTGTGTTGCAGCATTTCGCTTGAAAAGAGAAACAGCGACAGAGAGACAGACGAGACAAACAGCAGACACTTTAAAGCTGCAGTATGTAACATTTATAAAAATGTGTTTTTTTTACACATTTGTTATTCTTGTCACTATTGTCATGGTATGGGAGATTATCTGCAAAAAACATATCAAGCTCCTCAACCTGCTCCCAGTGCTGCTTTTGCCACCTGCAGAAATACACAACTCTTGGTCAAAAAACAAACAACTGGAGGCAGGTGGAAGGTCTTAGCACTGTCAATCAACCTCGGGTATGCGCTGCTTAATAGTGGCAGAGAAACAACTTACAGTTTATCCGCCATCATCGGATCGTCAGTACTAACCCTCTAAAATGTCTCACACTGTGGGTCTAAAATTAACTTTAATTTTTTTTCAGTTCATCCAAGGACTACTCACCA
The DNA here is from genome assembly GCF_001443285.1 of Poecilia latipinna. Classification (NCBI taxonomy): domain Eukaryota; kingdom Metazoa; phylum Chordata; class Actinopteri; order Cyprinodontiformes; family Poeciliidae; genus Poecilia; species Poecilia latipinna. The sequence goes on along the minus strand of NW_015113520.1, from coordinate 254,669 downwards.
TGTGGGGTGTATGTTTGCACTGATCCCAAAGCAAAATGATATCATGTTTGCCTTCAACTGTATGTGTGTTTTAAAAAGACTTTTATCTTTAAACTAACTCACCAGAATGTGGGATCAGGTTTTCCATCGTGAACGAAGGAGCCAAGCGCTTCTTTCCACCTCAGGATATTTTTTTCCACTTAAGCATCAAAATGTTGTTTTACATTGATAGACCCACAGTCAGTTTCTTGGCTCTAGCCAACACACAAGCTGATAAAACATATCAGAGCTAAAATGTTACTCCAAGTGATCCATCTGCAGGCCTCGGGGGGGGGGGGGGAAGAAAAATTACCAAGTGACAACCCAGCTTTAATCTGACATTAGGTTGCCAAAAACATGCACACTCACTCCGCAGTGCAGCTGGGTAACCCGTCCTGCCATGTGTTGAGTGGAGGTTAGCCACCATGCTGCTTAAGCTGGAGGAGCGGGTGACTGCCGCGTGCTCCCGGAAATTATTACAGTAGCCTGAGGCGCTCTGTGAATGTGACTGTGCGCCTGAAGGTCAGAGACTGCGCTGCACACAATTGAATTGTCTCATATAAAAGTTAATGGGCCGCCAACAGCAGTAAGTAAGCAAAGAAGACGGGAACAACACAAACACGCTCGCGACACTTCATCCATCTGCCCAGGCATCCCCCACCCATCTGTAAGTGAACGTCACGTTATTTATAGACGACCCCGGTGCTGTGTGCGATACACCGGTCACAAGGGACGACGGACACAGACATGCAGGCAGGACGCGGGGGAGGGCAACATACCTTACATTAAAGGACTAATAATCCGGTTACTAGCTCATGTTCATGATTTAAACTTTTTGTAAACACAGAACCATCTGAAGTACTTACATCGTTGATGCCTTACAAAATTATTCATTCTCCTTGAACTTTTTCACCTTGTGTCATGTTACAAGCGTCAACATCATTGCATTTTATAAGAATTTTTATTGATTGACCAATTCAAAGAAGAGCTTAACTGTGAAGTGGAAAGAGTGTTTTTTTTTTTTTTTTTTTTTTTTTTTTTTAAAAAAAAAAATTTTAAAAGGGGGGGGGTTTTTTTTGTTAATTTAATTTTTTTTTGTGTTTTTTTTTCTT
>NW_015113520.1:248775-250438 GCF_001443285.1 Poecilia latipinna | reverse complement strand
GTTAAATTGGAAGGGGGAAAAGGTTTTTTTTTTTTTTTTTTTTTTTTTTATCTTAAAAATAAAAATCTTAAAAGTGTGGTGTGCATTTGTGTAAATTCAATACTTTGCTGAGCTATTTTTCCCATTATATATTTTGAGCATTTCTCTACTAGAAAGAATAACATTTTTTAAAAAGTGACTCAAGTAAATGGTAAATGTAACTTTTCAACCCATCTGTGCTTTAAACAAGACTCTTCTTGTCCTTCTTCCAGTAAGGTTAGATTTGTGGAGTTTGTGCCTCACACATTTTTTCCAGCTGAGCTGTAGGTCTCAGCAGCTCCTCCACTCAGCCTTTAGGCTTCTTTTTTTTAATTTATGCCATTTTTGCCAGTCTTTCAGCTCATTTGTGCAGTCCTGTATTAGTCGATGTATAGCTATGCTAATTTCTTTCATTTTTTGAATGATGGATTTAACAGTACCCAGTATCAAGGGTTATTTTATATTTAGGTGGTTATCTTCATTTGGTTTTATTTAAGGGTATCAGAATAAAGGGAGTAAATATACATATGAATACCATATTTTGAACTATTAAAATTGAAATGTAAAGCATTTTTCCTTCTCCTTTCTGCTCCACTACACAGGTAAGTACTTTTTGTTTTTGACGCTCATGTAAAATCCCACTAAATTACATTGAAGTCGTTTTGTATAATCTACCGATACGTTGCTTGTCTTCTTCTTTCATCATAGAAAGATGTTACTATGTTAGAAGGATTTGTCCAAAATGAAAGACCTTACAGAATTGCATTTTGGTTCTCTTTTGGAAAAAAAAAAATGTTTCGCAAACTTTTCAAACCAGACTGCAAAATACAAGTGGACTTCAAGTCAAAAGGAAGCTGAATCATGCTTTTATCTTTTACATGGACACCCCTTCAACTAATTATGATAAATACTGTATATCCTCCATCTCCTGTCATCGCAAAGCAAAGAGAAAAATGATTAAAAACTTGTCGTTTGATTTGATTGGTTGATGCGGGTGGAGAGCTGCGCCTCGTTCCTGTGGATGTGTGTTGAAATCTGTTTCTTTGTGTTTAGCACATAAGTGGACCTTTGTAGAAAGGTTCTTTTTCTGAGGTCTTGAATGTGTCTGCTGATCAATGAAGTGAATCAGGACATGAAGGATAAGTAATTAGGGGGTGTGCTGGGGGCTTTAGATTAGCATATGAATAGTGAAAGTCGGGAGTGGAATCAGCGCGAGCCATTCTTCATTGTCGAGCAGCCGAGGGGGCATATGGCATGTCTTTTCCAGCAAAGTTCCCTGATTTAACTAAAAGTCGCTTAAGAAAGTTATTGTACTCAAGTCTGTGTGCAACACTTTTTCTGCATGGCTGATCTCAATTGTGCACTTACAGCAGAGGGATTATGTTGCTAAGGATTAAACCAGCAAGAACACTTTACACTGGCTGTGTGTTTGTTGCCTGGAACTGGTATACAGCGATTTCAGCTGCTGTGGCAAAACAGCAACATATAAACAGAGCATCTGTTGCCATTCAACCTATTTTAACCGAATGCATGTAGAAGGTAACATTTCTCTTTGTTTTTAAGCCCAAAAGCAAAAAAAAAAAAAAAAAAAAAAAAAAAAAAAAAACATTCAAGCTTAAAATTGATTTGGGATAATATTTCAGTT
>NW_015113520.1:238647-245739 GCF_001443285.1 Poecilia latipinna | reverse complement strand
GGAAAATTTTCCTTTTTTTTTTAAACCCAAAAAAAAAAAAAAAAAAAAAAAAAAAAAAAACATTCAAGCTTAAAATTGATTTGGGATAATATTTCAGTTTAAACTCTAAAGGGAAGCACCAAAAAAAAAAAAAAGAGGGAAAGAGGGTTCTTTAAAAATCAAATGTAAATGGTTTTAAAATAACTACTGACCTGGAATTGTATTTATAAGAGAAAGCGTTCACACTTTATCATCTCACATCAGTACGACAGCTTCAGGTGAAATACAGTTGCCACTTTGAGAGGCTTAATTAATTACAAACACTCTAAATGTGTAAATGAAGAGCAAATAGAGAGGAACTGCTAACTTGCTCTTTCCACAACCGTTCAAAACTTTTAATCTGGCAGTAAGAAGCAGTGAGACACTCTGGTCAAAGCCGTTCACTTGGGATCTAAGAAAGGACAACTCTGTGTGGAAGTGTTTTCCTGCACGTCACATTTCTTCAAATAATAAATCTTGAATCCAGCAGTTATGTTTGTTTACAAAAATAAAAGCCATACTGATTTAGAAAACCATTACAAAGTGATGGTCAAAAGACTCCTGGACTGCCAAACGTCTACAATAAGCAAATACCTTACATCCATTTGTACTAATTATTTAACAGCCTATCAAAAAGCACCATGTAATAAGCTTAAACAAGATACAATTCCAGGTGCTTATCTCAAATAGTGTAACAACTATAACTCACAGAAAAAACTCAAGTTAAAAAACAAACAAAACAAAAACAAACATTTTTCATTATCTTTCAGATATCTAAAAGTCTCCTACAGCATGCAGTGATTTCAGATTCCAAGTCTCAGAGTTGGGGGATGTTTACATAGAGCTTAATGACACCTACACAACAATTTGTGAGAAGTCATTCAGACTGCCTTTGCATTGCAGAGTTCATGGGCTGCACCAAAATCACCTGCTCACTGAGAGCATCTGCTAAGGCCAAGCAGCAAGGTGGGAAAGATGTTATAATGCAGAACCCTGCGAATGTGAACACTTTGTATTTTTGATCCCTGGAAGTAAGAATAAAAAGTTTGATGGGATGTGGGGGAAGAAAAAAAAAAAAAAAGGAATTTGAGTTTTCATTGCTGAGCTCTATGTTGAATTCCTATCGAGGCGATCTCGACAACACAAATTGTCCGATTCAGATGAAACCACACACAAAAAATTATACACACATACGCACACGGTTGTGGGACATTAGAAAGAAATGTTGTGAAAAGTAATTTGTTCTAGAAAAAAGTTTTTAGAAGGCTATGTTCCCGACTGAGCTCACGTATTCAAATACTTTTTGCTTTCTCAACATTGTTGTGAAAGTCCTTGGGTAAAAGGGTACATCTCGTTTCCTCCAAGAACAGATAAGAATTTATAAGAGCGGCCAAAAAATGTGAAAGGAAGCCCTCTGTGATGTCAGTGGGGATTTTTACCAGTGATTTGAAGAACTTTAAAAGGAAATTATTTTTTGAATTAAACTAAAGTCTGTTTTTCTATCTGAAATCATGAGATGCTGATAGTTTTATTTAAATAGAGATACAAACATTTAATGCCATCTATGTAACTATAAGAAGGAATTCCAGACTAGACAATTAAATGCTTTAATTGTGCATTTATGAACCTGTTTTTAGGTCCCCCTTTCAGACTTTGTTTGTTTTCACTTGTTATACTTGATATTGTTTGTATTGGTCTAATTTAATATTCCAACATCAGGTATGCTACAGAAAAAGGACTTCAAACTCCCAGTGAAAGCTATTATCCACAAATGGATAAACCACTGAGTAGTGGTGAACCTTCCCAGGAGTAATCAACCTTAAAAGCCTCCAATTTGGGCTTAGTTGGAACACTTTTTGCAGAAGCGTTACCTAATAAATAAAATAATCATTTGACAAGTACTTTTCATATTTACTTTGGTAATCGATTTCAAAATGCGTTTGAGCTGAAATAGAAGTAAGTAAAAAGTCACGTAAAATTAGAAGAACTTTGTAAGGATGTGAGGATTTTTGAACAGCATTACATCTCTGTTTGGACCACGGCTGAGATAAAGGCTCAGCCTTCCTGGTCTCTGTTGCTGAGTTTTGCATTCCACCAGTAAAATCCAAACAGAGATTGACATGCTGAGAATGTAGAAGTCAAAACAATATTTATAAACAATATGTTGCAGGGTGCATATTTTACCAAAGGAAGACTTTAGCACAACCCAGTGCCAGTTTTCTGGCAAGAGAAAATGGCTTAAAAAATGAAAAATAAAATAAATAAAAAATGCCAGCTGGTTAGTAATTCTCTGATTTCGAGGCCCATCGTTGCCCCCACGCCTCATCATGTCTACCAAGTCACCACGAGTCGTGCTTCATATAGGAAGAAAGAGCGAGAATGGAGACTGAACTTTAAATACTCAAAAATATCACGTAGCAGCATGTTGGAGGTTAGACAAAACAAATAAAGTGAAAGGTTGAGTACAGCTTGTAGATACCGTTTACCCATTTCTGATAGGATGAACAGAAAGGAATACAAAACAGACACCCTGATTAATATTTTAAGTCATACTACCAGAAAACATGATTTTATTTTCCAACTATTACGTCACCGTTTAGCCCAGGAACAAATATCATGAAAGCAAAAACACCATCCAGGATGACACCGTTTTGAGTTTTAATAGTTGCACTCAGAGAAATTGTCAGAAGTATTGTTTTAAAATCAAATTAAGCAAATATTTAAAAAATATGTATACATATTTTTTTAAAACCGTCACTGCAGATGGCTGAAGTGCTCCTTCAGCCATCTGCGAAAATGCAGAAACGACCAATCAGAGCCATGAGGAGTGTCTTAGCGCCGTCTATCACATTTGTGATAATGATGGAGAAACAACTTGCCATCAAAGGTGGCCATGCTAACTAGCCTGATCATTCACGGCAGCCTCAATGACACGCCTCGTCTGCTAAAGTCTTTACTAACTCAGATTTCTTAAACTGTCGTCTGCCGAGAGTCTTTTTATACTTGAATGGACAATCAAAAATAAGAACTGTACTGAAGCAAGCTGGTAGGTTGCTTTTTTGTCCCGCCAATCAATACAACAAATGAAGTTGTAAAACTGTGTTAATTTTAATGTTACTAAATGTTGCATGAAAAAACAGCAAGAAAGATCAGAACACTAGCGCAGCATGTCTAAAAAATAAAGTGGTTAAGTTATTGTGATGATAAAATGTGTGTTGCTGAGAGACTGAACATGGGAAATTAATAGAAGTATCAACACTACTGCTACCATTAATTGATATTAATGATAAATTTATATTATGGTTCTTGGTAGGACTTTCTGTGCTACAACTTAAATTTGTAAGTTTACTTTTATTTGAACACATTTAAATAAAAAGTATAGTGAATGAATGAATGGTTTAGCAATCATTCAAATGTTCTCACTGTTGCATCAAACTGTGCACGAACAGAGTTCGACATATTCACAACACGTAACTTGGTCTGAGAAGGAAAACAATCAGAGTGAGGCGATTTCAAAGAATGTTTTCAGTCAGATGGAAAATAATCACATGCTGCTCCGTTCCGTTTTCTTATTGAACGCATGGACACAATAATTCTTCAATAGAAAATGATCTCGGTCTTATAACACGCAATCATATTTCTGCTTTGAGGGTGAAAAGGCGAGTTTCCGTATGACACAAAAAGACGCACAGGTTCTCACCAAAAGAGAAGGTCAATAAACAGACAGGAGTCTGCAGAATTATATTTACATTGTAAGAAATATATTTATTCACAGTTATTGCCAACATTCTTCTCTGGTGAAAATATCTGAACTGAATGTTAGAAACCAGCTTGGGAGAAGAAGAGAGACCGTTCCGGGAGCAGTCTAAATCCTGGAGGATTAAAACATTTGGATAGGTCGAAGGTCAACGCCGAGTCTTATTTAGCAAGGTCTGATCAGCAGAAAACTGGTCAAAATCTTTTTAATTTTAATAGAGGCAGGTCTTAATTTTGACACAATTACAGTCAACTAAGAGGCTAAAGTCTATACTGTAGTAGAGTTGTACCAGAAAAGCCGTGAAAATAATGATCAACAGTCAGAAGTGTCATTTAATGCACTGAGTCAAAGTTTTGCATTCAGCCCAAACCTATATGCTAACTTTACTTTGCCAGTTCCCATGCATCAAGCCTTTAGAATAATAAAGCAGAACTTTATTTTAAACATTTACAATAATCAACCTTATGAGTAAGAAAAGGAGTTTTCTTTTTCTATTTCTCATAAATCACTCTGGTGTCTTAGCTGTTCACACCATATTTCTCTTTCTCATGCTTTTCTGAATATCAGTTCTCATTTTTGCAATTGGACCTTTTCCTATTGTATTTTTACACTTTGTGTCCTATCCCTCAGAGGATAAATGGCCATCGCACACGCATCAGCACAAGAATGTGAGCATTTTGAAGAGAATTATTAAGAAATCATTTTGACATAAATGTTCTGCATGTTCATAAGAAAATATTTCACATGACAAATGATGTGAAAAACACGCTCCCTGTGACTATTACTAACAGAAATAGAATGAGTAACTCTACATGCTCGTGACATATGGATTTCAAATCTCTCCATGTTTGACGGAGAAGTAAAGATGATGGGGGAAAAAATGAAATACATTTTTGTTTAAACTGGCTCTTTCTGAACATGCCCTCTTCTATATGGTAAGGCTCTTATTACACAATTAATGTACAGAAAATGATCTCCATGCAAACTGATCATTTTGGCTGCTAAAGTATTTGAGGCAGAAAAAAGAAAAAGTATATTGCTGCTTTCTAATTGAGCAGGGCAGTGAGCCCAGGCACATTCCTAGGTAGTAATGAAGGGATTATTGATCTTTCTTCTGCATTCCACATTTAATTGGGTTCTTATGAGGATGAGAAATTGCCTCCAGGACATCGAATAAAACTTGCACATAAAAAAAAGAAGAAAAAAAAAAGATTTTGAAAACTGCTACATCAGACTAATTAATGATTCTTGACCCAAAACAATAAAATGTTTGATCCAGAATTCTAATTTAAAATTGTGCTTCATATTAATAATGCTGGCATTTGTATACATTTAGCTGTTCTGCTACCTAAAACGGTTATTTTGTCCATGGATGCATTTTTTAATGCAAACTCATATCCTATGTGCACTTTCAGCAAGTGTTTGGCATGAATTTCATCTTCACTTGGGGTTCACTTGGCATGGAGGGACAGAAAAAGAAGGGAAGGAAGGCAGGAAGATGGGAAGGAAGAAAAAAAGGAAAGAGTAACAGAGAGGGAAGGAAGGAAGGTAAGAAGGAATAAAGAACAAAAAAAGGTGGGGAGGGAAGAGAGGAAGGAAGGACAACCACAAGGGATGAAAATATGAAAAATGTGGCAATGTAGGAAAGGAGACAAGGAACAAAAGAAGGAAGAATATAGCACAGAATATTTAGGAGTTAAATCTGGTAATGCACATGTTTTTTTTTTTTGTTTTTTTTTGTTTGTGTTTTGTTGTAATTATCTGGACCTTCAAAATACTGAAATCAAATTCTGGACTTCTCCAAGCTGAGTGTGTGTGTGTGTGTGTGTGCAGCTGTATGTGCCAATATTTGGAAGCGTGCCCCTAAGCAAACTGCAGAGAAACATGGACCAGTAAATCCTTTTCTCAAGCCAGTGTGAATTATTGCTGCGCTATTGTTTTTGCCTTTCTGTGCAAGTTCAAGCCCCAGTATCTGTAATTACAATCAGTTCATTAAGATGAGCAGCATGTTTCGGGTGACAAACAAGCTCCCGGAGAACGGATACTGATGCGTTTGTTGTTCTTGGCACCAGCAGCACTGCGTGTACGCTCAGGTGAGAAATAAGATACATGGATGTACCCGGGTAAAGCCAACGAGTTTTCACATACGGATACGCCGTCTGACAAGAGGGCGAGGTTTGCTGTATGAAACTGTGCTACTAGAATAACTCTTATCCTTATCCTGTCCTCACCAATTTTCTGTAATCTCTAGTTCCATTCACACTAAGCCTCTGTGCCCATTCTGCTGCCTTCATGTGGCCATTGTAGGTGTGAGGCTGATGCTGATGGTAGGGGGGTGGTGGGTGGGCGGGGAGGACATTTCTGGATAAAACCCATAAAACCAAATGCAAGTCTGCTGCCACGCGAAAGCACAGGTTTGATCTTGGACACAAAACTGAATTTCAGACTAAGAATCTGGATTCTTTGACGTGTGACAAGGAGGCTACGCAAAACTCACAGGTATGCGCTATAGAACAAAAAACAATTAAAAATAAGTTTGAATCCGTTTGTGTTATTTCACAAAGCACTTTTTTTTTCCTGAAAATAATAAAGCTTGTGTTTGCAGAAGGAATGTTGAAAGCGGATTTTGGGCCTCAGCAGACAGAAACACTACCTTCAAAAACAATCAAACCGAATACCCCGAAGGTAATTTATTCATGGAGATTCTGAAATAAATCTGGTTTTATTCCAATTAATCTTGCCAGATGCCATAGAAACATTTAGATTGGTTCAAAAACTAACGCCTACGTCTCAAATTATAATCCAGGACAAAACAATTAGCAGACCAAATTATACCTATTCATGATGTCTTTGTAAATGTTTTGTAAAAAATGAATGCTCGGAAGTTGCTATTAGCTGCTTCGCTTGCAGTAGAATGGGAATGGGGTACTAAATGAAATTATTAGAAGGCCAAACACATAAAACTTCTTTGAAATGCAAACTGCAAGCAGGATAAGAGTCCGTATTCCAACTCGCATTATTCAGCAGCAGCAGAAGAAATGTCACTTAGGGCTCATATTTAGAAGAATATGTATAAATAGGATGGCTGATCTGATTGAAAGGGAATGACTGTTTTTTGTTTTTTTTCCTTTCAGGTTGAGAGACAGCTCCTGTCTCCTCTGTTCAGTATGCAACAGCCAACAGCTTGAGTGACGAGGACAGAGAGACGCTATGTTTACCTGCTATATGGTGGGGAGGGGGTGCAGAGGAGGGCGGGGGGGGGGGGGGGGGGGGTTTGGGTGGTGGATCCCTTCAAAAACTTTTTCCCCCAAAGGACA
>NW_015113520.1:206348-235538 GCF_001443285.1 Poecilia latipinna | reverse complement strand
TGGGTTGCGGACGTCTGGGGTGGTGTTTGCGAGGGAAGCGGGCGCCTTGAAAGGTTGGGGGGGGTCTGGTTGTGTTGATGCATCCCTTCAAAACCATTTTGCCTCAAAGGCAAACAGCCTGAATGATAAGCTTTTCTACACTCTAAAACAAACGTATATAAATAAAATAAGACAAGTACAAACGGCGCATTGTTTCTTTCTTCATTGACGAAACCTTTGAAGGAGCTTGGAGTCAGGTTGACATTAAAACGCCGAACTAAAGCTTACATCAGTTTACTACCGTTACTACTGTTTTTGACATGCAAAAAAAAGGACAATATGCTAATTTAGTTCTTGCATCTTTCTGAGAAGACAAACTGACAACAGCTCCACATAGAAAAATAGAAACCATTTAGCATTTCACTTGCAACGGCAATAAGCTTTAATGTTTCAACTGTTAAAATTGTCAGCATAACAAATAAAATGCATAACTACAGAATGCAGTTAGATAATTGACAAGAACGTGCATCTCGAGTTCAAGATTTACATTGTTTTTGGTCTAATTTTTACTGTTTGGTTTTGAAGTTTCCATATAGTACAATTTATTTCTTTTTGATATATCTGTCATTTTTAGTTCATGCTAGCTGGTTTTGGGTGCATAAAGCATTTTTTTTTTAAATATTTTCTTTCAAAATATTCACCATTTCATCAAAATCTTCAGGGGGAAAAAAATGCTAAATGTCCGTTTCTCTCCAAGTAAATGAGTTGATCTTCTCAACCAAAGGAAGCTTCGTTTCAGTCTGAATGAATTCAGTTAAATTTGTTGACAGTCGATTCATCTGAAGCAGAATTAGACTGGTTCCCACAGTCATTATGACCGTGGAGAAGAAATGGGAATCAATTATACAAATAGTGAGAGGAGCCTCAAAGAGCACCATAGGGAATCAGCTTCTCATCGCTCCTGCCATCACACATCAGACTTCTCCCCAACATATGCAGATTTTTGCAAATGAGCCATTACTTCAAGTAATAAATTAGCATTGAGTGCTTGTTGACTGACTGTGTGTTTAGCAAAACAATAAAACTGAAACACATTTGTGTGCCAACCATCCGAGTCTGGGCACAGCCATTTTGCATACATTTATATAATATGGAGGAGGGAAAAGTGATGTGAATATTCACTGTTTGCCAAAAAAAAAAAAAAAAAAAAAAACCTTTTGACTTTTCCTGACTGACTGAACGCTGGACATAAGGCATATTATGACATACACACTTAGGACATTTGGTTGGTGAAATGTTTATAACGTTAACCCTTCCAGGCATAGTGGTCACTACAGCGGACAGCTGTCTAAAAGCCATTTTTTTGTGCTTCTTGTGGAGTTTTATATTATAAATGCACACAGACCACTGAGTGGAAACTAATGCATCATAAAATACACTATCAACTACTGGCCATCAGCTGCAAATGCAAAAAATTATCCAATGTGGACAAAAAAGCACGGCAACCGACCCGGTCCCTCTTTCTACTGTAAATGAATCTAGCAGGTAAAAAGAAAATATTGTGACATCAGATAACCCCTAAAGAACAATACTACTGATGTATTTTTCAAATAACTTTGTATTTGGAGAAAATTACAATTGATCACCTAAAAAAAATATATATTTTTTATTAGCAATTTTTAGCTATTTTTTTAACCTACTTTTTTATGCCTTAAGAAAATAAAAAAATAAAAAATGGAAAAAAAAATCCTGACACAAAAGATCATACTTCATGCATGAAAGGGTTAAGGCCAAATTACTGGTTTTTATGGCAGATTTAGATTTAAAATTACCTTTTTGACAACTGCAAAATGTCTTCCTGATAGCACATGGGAACATTTTCTCTGGCCTTAAATGAAATGATTATGTTTTTGCATGATGCCTACAAAGCAGGTTTAAATAATATAACAACTCAACTGATGACATTCCTCATCCATTGCCCCTTTTGTGCACAATTCCCTCAATTCCACTTAATTTACAACCGCGGGACAGGAATCACAGCTGCACCTCAAAGGCTCACAAGTGATCAATCTGAGCAAGAGGTCTGCTGGAAGAATTACCATGATTTATGGCTTTCAACACTGTTATTTACAAGTGTGTCAGAGCGGCCCGGCAGCAGGTAACTCATGGGAGCGTCCCGATGTAGGCAGAGGAAATCAGAGATAGCTAAAGTGTAATTATCTGAATGACAGATAAGGAGGCAAAAAGTGAGGAAAACCTCGACTTTTGCTAAAAGATGAGTTCACAGCCAAAGGTTCTCAAAATTAAAAAAGGGGATAGTGGAAAAGGACATTGATGAAAAACAATATTAAAATGCAGAATTTACTCCCATATTGAAAATTGGTGCCAAAAATAAAAAAAAAAGTAATGTGTAACAAGATTATTTATATATAGATATAGTTAAAGACACAAAGAGGTCTGCTGCATAGTGCAAGCCTAGCTAATGATCAAATTGCAGCAACATGTCTGTGTTGACTCATTCATCATAAAAACAATTTGGATCAGTGGTCTGCTACTGAAGAATTCCAACTATTCTCATATTTTTCTCAGCGTGCATTCTCACAAGACATAAAAGTTTCATGATAATGACATTTACTGATATACTTTAAAAAAATCTCACTGACCATGCTGGGACCTCTTATCGTATACAGTAAAATAATTATACAGTCTTATTGTATGCTTTCTCTGTGGAAGTTTCAAACATGGTGACCACTAAAATCGTTTTTTTTTTAATAGATAAAAATAAGTCAGCTATTTTTAGGGGGCAGGGATTCTGGTCTGATTTAGTGAACTAATATGTTGGATTATGGTCACTGGACCTTTTTCCATGTCCATTATCTGTGTGGATCTCGGCTCACAATTTCAAGTACATGTCCTGCCTTCCCCTTAATCTGATCTGAATGTAATTTGAATATCATTACCTGTGAGCTGCCTGGACCCTCTCCTTCCTGCAGTATTATTCGCCTCTCAAACATCTCATTCTTCAAACCTCCTTGCAGTTTTTTCTGCACAGTCAATCCTCCTGATAGTCACTCATTGTTGGATTCTTTAACTCCCTTGTATTTACCTTAACGTTGAACTCCTTTCCATACTCCTTATTCTGTGTATTCTGGGAACAAATGAGTATAGGTGAGAAAAGAAGATTTTTGCTCCTGATAAAACTTCAAGAAATATATGATTTTTACAAAGATATTCTAAAACTTGTGTTGCAGTGCGCATGAGCAAAAGCTTGAGTCTTGGTTCGCAGCTCCAAAACGTTTGTCTCAAAAAACAACACTGAATATCACTAAAAAAAAAACAAAAAAAACAAACATATTTACAAAAAAATAAGGTGGTAGTAGCATTGTGATCAGATGCTGCATCACGTTAATTTTCAGCCAAAAATTTCTGGTGGTCCACATCAATAACAGAATAACCCCATTAGCAGAAAATTTAGGCTTTAGGAAAGGCCAGCCAAGCCCACAGCTAAATCAATGGAGTCATTTGGAGAGAGAGAGATATGGACAAGATATTCCCTCACAGTTTAACAGATGTAGAGCATTTCAACAAGATAGAGGGGGCAAATATTACCAAGTCAATAAGTGGAATATTAATAGACTCCTGAAAAACGGACACGTAAGGCTCTTTATAAATCAAAGGGGGCTTTAGAAAAATATTGAGTTTCCTGCCTGTGTGTACTTGTTTGGAAGAAAGAGTGTTTCCAAATCTTAGCTTGATGTTGGCCATAAACTCACTTTTCAAGCTGTAAAATGTTTAAGCAATAAAAAAACAAAATGCATTGCGTCAGTGACCACACAACCCTTCACTTCATTCAAGACACCACAGCAATGAAGGTTCTCACATTATGTTCACAGTTTGTGTTTATCTGACCTTTTCAAATGGTGCTACAAGTCTGGTAATGGAGGAAGGGAATTCAGACAAACTCTGACCTTTTCTTAATTTGGTGGTTCAATATAACAGTAAAGCTATCAGATGTTTCCCTCAAATGTAATATAAATGGACACGAGTCAAACATGAAAGTGTATTTCCCTCATTCCCCAGGTTGGAGTTTAGCAACCAGCCTGAACAGACTGTGGGGAAAAAAAAAAAAAAAAAAAAAGATTGTGCTTATTCTTGCTTTGCTGGTCATTTCCATTTAGTGCAACTAATTAAAACACTAGACATGCTAAATGAATCTTGCGGGGTTAATTTAAAAATGTCAATCACTTTGTAGGAATGTTCCCAATTTGCATGTGACTAATTTCTTAATGTGTGGCTGGCACTAAAAAATAAATTGCTGATAATTATTAATACTTGGAAACTAAGTGGACTGCATCATCACCTTTATTTGACGTTAAAGCATTTTATTTATTTATTTATTTTTTTACACCAAATACGCTTAAAAAAAGAACCTGGCCTTAAATGAAAACCACAGCCTCACAAATGACAAATTCACATAAATGCAAAGTACAGCTAAAACTTCATAGTATATGCTAAGTGTTTTCTACTTTTGCAATGTCTTGAAGAAATTAGAAGAGCCAAAACTTTTGGTCTTACTGCAATTAAAATTCCCAAACACAAACGATGCTCAAAGTGTGAAAATCAGAAAAAAAATAAATAAATAAAATAGTATATATTTGAAGATTTTCCACATCGGATCCAAGAAACACCCATTGGTGCTCCATATCACCAAAGTTTTTGTACTCTGAGGTTTTCTACTGTCGAAATATTTAAACATTTAAATAAATTTTGTAGTGTGAAGGCAGTATTAAGACAAATCTGCACCCCTGCCCCCCGAAAATCTCTTATGTTTCTGGTATTTAGGGAATAGATGTAATTTTCATCATTCTTACTGACCTAAGGCAGGAAAACAAACAGTAATGAGAAAACCAGGTCACGTGTCCCCTTATACAATAAACCCCTGGTATTCGCTGAAGTTGACGACTACTAATCACCTGCAAATAGCTAAAATCTGCAAATGTTTTAGATCTTTTCCATGAAAATACTAGACCAATATTTGGTTAGTTATTCGGAGTTACAGGTGAGAACACAAACACTGCACCATGAGGTCAATATAGGTCCACTAGAGTAGGTAGATATCTGGTTAGAGCTGCTTGTCCAGGTCCAATCGTGATGTATTTAACATTCCCAGACTGATCAACAAAAGTAAGTTCAAATTTAAACTCACACAATCTTGTTAAAATGAGAACCGTCATCGTTTTTACAAGACCAGTTCCGTATCTCTTGTTAAAACGGGCATCTTCCCCCACACACAAATGTATGCCACCAGAGACCATCGATATAACAAAGACTTATCTGGTTCCTGTGATGGAGCAAAATGGCTTCAAGATATGACTTTGACTGCGCCTGAGCCTCTTCCTCTTCCTCCTCCTGCTGCTTCAGCTGAACAGACAGATAGATGCAAGTCATCTGGAGCAGCTCTCAGCATGGTAGCATGCGCCAATCTGACAAATCGTCTCATAACTCACGCCGAATAGTTACACACGACAATATTACCTTCATCTAAAGGTGCTTCCCAGGAGCGACACGTATTTAAACCAACCTGTCTTGCCATTCACATCATGTCATACTAATAATGTTACACACTTAAACAGGCTTACAGGATTACCTCCCTCTCTGGAACCCTACGATCTGTGCTAAAAACAAACATGAAATGAAGATTATGTCAGCGTATACGAGATGTTACGTAAAGGCAAACGCACCCCCAGCCGACCGCGTTTAGGTTTTAATTTTGTAGATGTATAGACCAAAAATTCTGCCCTTCAAAATGCGGTGGAGGGAAGAACAAGGGGATCTGAGTAATGTCCAGTCCTTCGGGAGAAGCAGCTGGTTCCTATCGATAAAGCAGGGCGAATTCATTTAGCAGTGGGAACATGCTGGCATGTGTTAAATGCATTATTTATTTTTTATTTTTTTAATTGGAGAAAGAAGCAGTGCTTGTTTAGCCAACACTAAACGCCTCGGGGGAAGAGGACACAACTGCCTGCTGAGAAAGAGAAAGTCATTTGTTCTAATTTTACATTATCCATTGGAGGAGGCCGAGTTATCAGAACGAGTTAAATTGAAATACGCCCAAGCGTGCCCAGACACAGTCAGCAAAAAATGAATTAAAAAAAATACTGAAAAATATCAGCTTTAAAGACTTAAATAAAAACAGAAGCACTATCACAAGAAGACATATGCATCCAGTGTGCTTACAGGCAGACGACACAAAGAGGATGATGCAAGGCAAGAAACATTTGACTAGGGAGAAATGAATATTGCATCTTATCTAAAGTTCCTGGCAGTGTTTTCTTTTCTGTTTGACATTATTGTTTTTTCTCAGGAAGCAGCATCTTTGACTTGGTCTGAAATCCTGTTGGATCCAGCGTAAGGGAGCCATTACTGATAATACCGTCTCACAACAGCAAAAATATCTCACTCTTCAAAGCCCAGTTAGCTCATGTTTCCAACAGATCATGCCCATAAAAAAACAACTTATTTTTCCACAAAAATCCAGGCTTTGTAGAACTCCAATAAGTAATTTGAAGTAGCTCCTGAACAGCAACAAAAAACATAGAGAAGAAAAGAAAATTTGATCCTATTAGGTTCTACAGAGACCTACTTTTTGCTTTCATTAAATTGCTTCAACTGATTGCTTTCAGTTATGGACAATATAATATGTTTTTATTATTTAAAATCACACGGGGGCCTCAAGTAGCCATTCAGCTTAAAATCAGTCATAGTTATCTTCATCCATCCATTTTCTTACACCTTTATCCCATTCGGGTCGGGGGGGGTGCCGGCGCCCATCTCCAGCTGGACAGGTCGCCAGTCGATTGCAGGGCAACACAGAAACAGACAGGACAAACGATGCACACACTCACACCTGAGGAGGATTTAGAGACAGTCATGTATTTGGACTGTGGGAGGAAGCTGGAATACCTGGAGAGAAAGAGAGAAAGACCCCAGGGCCGGGAATCGAACCCAGAACTTCTTGCTGCAAGACAACAGTGCTACCAACTGCGCCACTGTGCAGCCCTAATATCTTCAGAATAAACCTAAATGGCTAATGTTATCAGTTAGGAACACAGCTGAGAAATTCTCCAATGTTCTGAATTTTAACAGGAAATATCAACTGAAGATGGATTTAAATTATAATTTCTACTTTTGAATTTCTACTCTTGCTGCATTCTGTGCTTTGAGCCCAGGTAATAATCAAGTGGTAGTTTACAACTGTGAGTAAAGTCAATGTTAAGTGCTGGTCCACTGATGTGACATCATCAGAGCACAGTGACAGTTTATTCAAGAGGTTCAGAGGCGCTGCACTCATTTTGTCTCAAGTAGGAGAGACGAAATGTTTCCATGTCACAGAAACAGTGGCAACAACCCAGGAGGGTCGAAGCAAAGCACATTCTTTGAGACAAACCACACAGTTTGACTTTATCAGCTTTAGTTACAAGCAGTGTTGAAGCAGTATATTTTTAATAAATGTTCCCTTTTCAGCTCGTTTTACTTCATTCAGAGTCTGCCCCATGGCTCTGATTCTTTTACTGTGTCCCATTCGCATGGGCGATGAGTTGCAATGACTGATGTGCAAATCCAGCATAAACAACAAATCTCCACACACACACTCAGCCCTCATCACCAGTGCTGCTACATCAGTTTCTGCACATCCTCAAGAGTCAGTCATGAATTCCTCTCAACAGAATAAACTGGACTAATATTACTGATCAACACAAGTTATTCCTTAATCTTGTTAAGAGAATCGTAATATATTTCTTACTGGAGTCATTGTTTTTAACAATAAGTAACAATAAGTGTTTTATTAAATATTAGATACCCTGTTTCAATAAAACGAAAGTTGCTCCAAGTAGGTCAGACTCCAATCTGTCTTTATTTAAATGCCTTAAATTAATGCAAAACGGTTTAATGATTAGCCAGACAAAGTCAGAATGACATGTTGAGGGCTCTGACTTCAATTTAATACAATCAAAGTTCCCAAACATACAGTTTATCACATTAAAGGCAGTGCTGTCCGATTTATAAATGCACATACAGTAGCAGCGAGGACGGTTGCAGTGGGAAAAGGACATCATCCACTTGAACGGCACAGTGTTCACCTTGAGTAGGTCAGCTTTGAAGTTTAACTCAGGGGGCTTTATATGGAACCAAAATAATCCAATTTGGGCCGGTGTTTAATCACAAGAGGATCCAGCTTTTATTCTGTAACTGCTGGTAATTACTGCTGCAGATCAAAGAAATACGAACGTCTCTCTTCATTAGCCTTCAAACTGAAGGAATTATGTTTTATTCTGTCAGAATAACCAATGTCTTGTTCTGTAACTATTGTAAAATTTACAGTTAATCAATGACGCACATATTCATGTGAAAGCATTTAAAATTTGTATTGACTCAGGATTTGAGACTGCAACACTTCGTTATTAATATTAATAATTTTTCATTGGATGTCGCTTAGAAAAAAAAAATCAGAATTGGCAAAATTCTCGTTTGTAGGAGTTCTTATATGCAACAACACTCCCACAGAGCGCAATTTCAAACAAAAAGCTTCCGAATAATCTTTTTAAAAAGAGAGTGGAGACATCTGAAATAAGAGGAAAAGAGACCAAGTTTAGGTCAAAAACAGGAGCAGGTTTCAGACATGAAGATGAATGCATTCCCTTCATCTCGGGGAATATGAATGAATATTTCAACATGGCTCGATACTAATAACCCTTCTTTGTAGCGCTTTCATCTCGGTCTAATGGACAACGGAGCAAATATCGAGAACAAATATACGCAGTTGTTATTTGCAGCTTGGTTTCAGCAGAGGACGGCGTGGTGAAATTACATTTTTCAATACTTTATTTTCAGTTGAATGCATAAATGACAAGTTTAAAAAAAAATCAAAATAGACACAACATTATTATATTATTTGTGGTTTCCAAAAGTATAAAAATTTAATCAAAGTCTCAGATTTGGAGTCAGTCAAGACAACTGTCAAGGTTGAACCAGATAATCAAACATGACGATTTTGTGTTGTCAGGGCAGCAATTAGTAAACCTCAAGATGCATCTTTTATTCTGAGGAACCACTGGATAGACTGCAGTCAAGGTTTCAGAAAATAAAAGAAAAAAATAAGCAATACAGAATTCAAACAATGCGAGGCTTTGCTCATTGGCTGCTGAGCAGATTGTTGTGTAATCTGCAGGTACGTCGCACAACAAAAAAGATAAAACTGCTCCACATATACCTGTTTTTAAGGTACACAGTATTTGAGCAAATGGTAAAACTAAGGTGAATGCCTCGGAGACTTTAGTAAGGAAAGATTGGGTGTCGGGAGACAGAAGATGTATCCGATGGTCTGCTTCCATAGTAACATATTGCACCTTATACACATGTATACACACAAACACAAATAAACACCTCTCAGACAGGAGGACGATCGATGGTGGTTTCCACTCAGGCCCAATCAATAGATGAGCAAGTCAGATTAGGAGAGCGTTGGACCTAAACTCGTTGGGAAAAGCAGTTTTCCAAGTGAGGAGAAAGATCAGTTTGCTACCAGCAGCAACATGTTATGGACTCGACTATCCTAAAGTTACATTTTTTGTTGGGGTAGAAAACTTTAAAACATATATGGTCCAATATTGGGCCGTATCCAAAGTCCAATATTCATCAACTAAAAAGAGATAAGGGTATATTTCCCTCCCTACAGTGCAAATTACAAACAAGTGGTTCAAAGAAATGAAAGACTGAAATTTTTAAAAAGCATAGGCTGAGGTTTCAGCTTCAAACTCAAACTTCAGGCAACAGAATGAGGGACATCAGGTGCTAAAGCAGGAAGTGGCCTTCGATGATTCAATGAATCATGATTCGAGATACGTTTGAGAAGGGGAGTGGCTCTGTTCACCAGTCCACACCTGAAGGGGTTAGTGAAGTTTTCAGCATCAAGTTTAAAAGATAACCTCTTTAACCATAAGTAGTTTTCTGATAGTGACCTCCAAAAAGGTCGCCTGCTCGTCTTTGATAAAAGAGAAAGAAAACTTGTGTTAGAAAATCAAAAATATATTCATTACCACCAATTATAATTTCAATCAATTCAATTTACTTTGTTTACCCATTGTGTAATTTGTTACTTTTATGATAGTCTAAAAGTATGATAAAATCTGTCCTAAGCAGTAATTTCAGCTATTCTTTGCACATTAAGTGCATTACTGGCATTAGTTTTTCCATGATGGTAATTAAAAGCTAAAGAGAGTCCTTGGAGCTAGTCACAGACATAAGTCCAGCTTTGCTTCATATTTCCATCAGAACAACATAATCAAACCATTTTCAGAAAAAGTCAAACAAGCATACCGTTTTAAACGTCTTCACCTTCTAAATTAATTGACAAAATGTTGCTTTGTGAGCAAGTATTTGCATGACAGTTTATTTAGCATGATCTGATCTCAACGTTGTTCATGTAACCGTAGTGGGAGAAATTTTACCTCCAGATGTCTGAGAAGAACACGAGGGACAGTACATCGTGGCTCCAAATGATTTTAGACTCTAAAAAAATCTCTTCATCAACAGATCTTGGATCAATGACGATGTTGATTGGTCATTCTCCCAGCATGTTGATGTCGGTGTCGGAGCCGGGTCTTGACCTCTCATGAGAAAGTTCAAGCAGGTCTTAGACGAAGGACAGTGGGAGATGGACAGAGAGCGGGTTGTTAAATGCTTTCAGTCGTTCAGCTCTCTGCCTACTTATGTTAATGGCCCTGGCGAATCAATAATTAGTGATTCCAGACAGATGCCAGCTACAAGACTCAAACTGCTCATTTTTCTGCTTTAGAAACTCAAATTATAATACCGTTTTGATGTTGCAGAGATGCATTTCAACTGAAGGTTGTACCATTTATCCTGATAACTCATCAAAATACTTGACTGCCAACAAATTAGCCTGACGTGCAGCGAATAATGGAAACAGGTTGGGACAAGATGGCTATGGGAAGGTATAAAATGGCTGGAAAATTAAAAATGAATCAAACTGACCCACAACCCTAACATCTACCAATAATTAGATTTTTTTTCCCCTACACGTTCCTCACTAGTTTATGCCAGAATAGTTGAATGACATTGTTTGTCTTTCTGCTTTTGCCAGATTAACAGTTGAGATTTTCAGTTTGCCTCAACTATCCAGTTAATTCATGCGTCTGCTTCAATGCAGTCAAAACAGAAATCTTCCTTCATCGCATTACTTCGCATTTCCTGCCTTTAGACAATCCACTGATTATTCAAGACCACAAACAAAAATGCTTAAATTAAATACAAACTTACTCCAATAGTGTTCTTACATGTAAACACTTGTACAAATTTGTCAAGATTTGTTGTGAAACAGCATAAACTACAGCTACTTATTTAATTTAGTTAAAACAGAACATTTGTCAAGTATATTAGAGACAACCTACTTTGTGGCAGTGATTCCTAACAAAACTAATTATGACAAATTTGGTCATGAAGTGGATTTAAAATACTTAAGAGTTGATTAAAGTGCTGCGCAAAACAACGGTGATGACAAACAAATGAAGCTAAGCGTTAAATGTTTCCCATCCAGACATATTTCACCAGTCCTGACACGGATAATAGCATAATAAATTAGCTAAATGTCATGCAAATCTGTAAAATCAACAATAATTCTATGCAATTAACACAAGCCCATTATGAGGGAGAGAACTCTCACTGAAAATCTTCCTAAAAAGGAAAAAATGAGTGCTGCCTAGAGCTATGACTGCCACTCAGCAGTGCTGATCATTATTTTATAGCTGCTTGATCTTTACAATATTTGCTTAGCAGAGCACTTTTTGTAGAGTGAAGAGGAAACTTACAGGAAAGGGCAAGAACTTGGATCGAGGGAAGTTCTGATTAGCGTACTTACAGATTTCTCCTTTGAATTCATGTTGGGGCAACATGAGAAATACTATTATAAGTATCAGAATAGTATAAATCTTTATTGTGAGATGTGCAAAGATGAATCTAATTGACATACAGTTACTCGCACCTCAGTTTACTGTAAACTAGATTTGGGTGGGTTTCTTCCCACCACACAGATCCACTTGCCGTAAAATTACAAATGTTTTACGGCATGAAAACTAATATATTTATCACTTTCTGCTCTTATGAATCTTCCTACTGATGTATTTTGGGAAAAAAAAGTTAAATACTTCTATATTTTACTGGACAGAGTTCCTGACATTTCATTACCCAGCGCCGTTTAATCACGTTGGAGCGTCATTGGATAGCACTGTCCGCTGCGCGCTTCCTGCCCCCAGCAAAACCCTCGAGCAACTTGCTCACATGTGACAGCTGTGTTCACTTGCAGTCGAACATCTATATTTGCTCGTTTTAAAACACTAGTTCAGATGGTCTTGGGAGATTCTCTTTATGTAATGATTACAGAGAGACCGCGTTTTCCTCAGCAGTTGAGTTAATGTGGTGTGTTTTTTTTGTTGTTTTTACTAAGAGGCTAGAGAGAGTTTTTTTTTTTTTTCTTTCCTTCTGGATCAGTTTATTGAATGTCTGGTAATACTGGGTCTGGGCACTGGTGACATGAAAGAGGTCCACTAATGTAACAGGCTGCATTTCTACCTTTTAATGTTGAACACACAGTCTCCAATAGGAACGTCTGTTTCCGATCCCTGCTATCAGATTGAGTTACTGCATGTATTACATCTTTCTACCAAATCCTGTTGTATGAATGTCTTCTGTCATTTTGTAGGTTTTGTGTGCAAACTGACTGTATTTCTCTTCGTATTTGGTCAATACGTACTAGTAATAGTTTTATTTTTTGCATATTTTTTCTTCATCCATCATCTGTGTGAAAGACTCGCGTTTGTCATCCTTAAGTCTCAGTGTTCAGTGAGTCCGGTTCAGGCAGCACGCTGTGTCCAAATATTAGCACTAACTGCAAAAAGACAAAATGTATCCATGTAATTTGACTGATACATAATTAAATGTCTTTTTAGAAGATTTATTGTGTATAAAACCCAAGGAGCAATAAGTCATTTTTGGTTTTTTTTTATAACTCCCATATTAGTCTCTCCTCCTTCTCTCCTCAGCCAAGATTCAAAGACATGCATTTGTAATGAAATGCCTTCAATTTATGCCTTACAAGATAAGCTGTCATTTTCAATCTCCTCAACACAGAAGTCCACCGTCTACAGGAGCACCGTCATGCATCTTACGACAATTCAATTCTACTGGTACCTGCTCCGTCTAAAACGAAAGAAAAAAAAATGGTTAAAACCTGACACTGTGAATTCATTCTAGATATGTGTTGTCAGCGCATGAGACGTCCACAGACGTTTCTCAAGTGCAGCATCTTGGACGACAGCAGCATTAAGAATGACAAGGGTCTGACCTTGTCTATGTAAATACTGTCACTGTGAATAATATTCTCTGAAATCTGACAATTACGAATTTGAGAAAAGAGTACAAGAAAGCAGATATGTACAACAGAGATTTAAACGACCTTCTTAGTGCAGCCTCTGTTTAGAAATATTTTAAAAGCCCAAAAAATTCACCAACACTTTGATATGTTTTTGAGCTAATTGTAGGATCTCAAAACCCTAACCCTAAGGACAGTGAAACATAAACTTTGACTCCTTTCAGTTGTAGCTGAAAGAGAAGAAAGGCTCCTTTTGAACCAAATTACCAAATTTCACCCTCATTTGTCACACTTTAGGATTGAACCAGGCGACAATGATGATGCGCGTTTGCTTCTGTGCCTCGCCGGTGATTGGACGAGAGGCTTTTAATACAGGTCTGCGAAGTCAGAGGACAGGCTGAGAGGGCAGATGGAACCCGGGTGATGCATTATGCATGGGTAAAAGAAACGTGCTCCGATGGGCCATCTGAGGCCGCAGGAGGAGAGAGAGCCAGACTGACCCAGCCAGACCCGTCACACATTTACTCCCCCCCTCCACCCAGTGAGACTGCTGCCTCCTCTTTGTGCTCCTCCACGACTCACGGCACGAATCCAGAGCCATCGGCTAACCAACGAGTAAGTCAGACATTAGTGTTTAGTCTCATCTCTCATCTCATGCATTTAATTTCATAAGCCTTTAACTTTTTCAATTTGTCAAACTGCAACCAAAATCCTCAACAAATCGAAGTGGTAGTCTTGTGGGTTATGCCTCTACCAGCGCTGCACGTCTAAAAAAATAACTATGTAAACATCAGTTTCAAAAGTCCTGAATTGGATTTTTAACTGGATTTTGTTTGGTTTATGGAGCTTTAGGATAATGTTTGGCAGAGGAATATAACTGTAACCATGTCACAGCATTCTGATATTGATCCTCTAAGAATGGTCAAGCTAAGAAAATCAATTTGCAGTACGCTCAATATGTATTTAAAAAATAAAAAAAATAAAACAGCAACCTTTTTTTTTTTTTTTTTTTTCCCTTGGAAAATTTCCTTCCAAGCAGTATCGATCATCTGCTGCAATTGTTCTCAAGGCTACCATTTTTGGTAAATGAATATCTGCCAGACACAAATACGGCGTCTTATTTGTTTTAGTGGTTTTGTTTTTTTGTTTTTTTTTTCTCTCCGAGTCGACAGCCGTGTCTGCAGCTCTCCACTCATGATTAAAGTGAAGTGGAGGTTGCAGGGGGTCAGACAGATCTTATTTATCTCCGTCTCTTCTTCGTGGCTCTCAAAGTCACCTTTAAACGGCCTCCTTGCACACCCCCTGTGCCCAAACCGCACCCTTCTCCCCTCCTCAGAGGAATCCCGCTCCCCCCACCCGTGATGACTGACAGCTCAACTAATGCAGTCGCAGCTGAGTACAGCATGGGGAAGAGAAATAGAGGGAGGGTCGGTAGAAAATGCTCAGCAGCCCATCTCCTCCCAGCTTGACTGGAGGATACACACCAGATGGGCCTTCGGTGTGGATGGAGGATCCACGTGAAGCAGCTCTGCAGTGAGCCATGGCCAGACGGACAATAGCAGTAAATAAACTCCAGTGGTGCGTCAGGAGGCTCCAGTTCGAGATGGAGAGATTTGATTTAAGACTCTGAATGTGTTTTAATCACGCAGTTTGGTCAGTGGGGTGCCTTATGATTCTGGACTTCAGTGAGGGGCAGCATAGAAGTTAGGAACTCCACTTACGAAGACTATTAAAAAAAAATAAAATTAAAGATCTAGAGCTAAATGGCTCCGTTACACCAAATTGACATTTTAATGCGACGTTCCTGCATCAGGGGGGAAAAAAAGGAGGAAAATCTAACCTGTGTACGGAATTGTTGCATCAAGGCTCGTCCATGAGCTTCATGCTAACATTACTGTAAAGCTTGTAAATGGCCAGCTATTTGAATCTGTGTCATAATTAAAGGAGAGCTAAATTCATAATAATCATTATGAATCGTCCGTCTATACGCACTTATCCGTACAGAGCGTCAGTGGGGCTGGTAGCTACATTTAGAGGTCATTGAGCTGAATACACACCAGACGGGTCACTAGTCCATCACAGGGGAACACAGAGACCCACAGGACACACAACCATTCACACACACACACTCTCACCTAAAAGCAATTTAAGAAACCAATTAACCTATTACGAATCATTATAAATCATTTAGTTTCATCTCAGTCTCGTTGCCGTTATTCGTGTATCTTTTCTTTTTACACCATCGACACAGCCCCCATAGAAGAGGCTGGGCACTGCGAACTACACAGCCTTTTAATTGTTTCGTCATCGAGACACCAGCTGCTTAATATTCCATGGAGCCGTTTGATTTGAGGAAACCAAAAGGGCATGAATGCCAATTGACACTGGCTGATGACACATTACCTGCACGAGAAGAATGATGCTCAGAGGAGAAAGACTGCAGGCGGAATACCTGAGAGAGAGTAAATTAACAGCCACCGTGGCTACCTGTCTTTTGGAGGAAGAATGAAAGAGTGACACTGATAAGGTGAAAATAGGAAGGAGCATTCAGGGTCACCAGCAGTCACTCAGTAGTCTCTGCATGCCTCGTCTTCAGGCCTGCAGTTGATTTTCAATTGACTGAGACCAAAACTGTTTTGTAACGTTCAACGATAATGAATAGAGAAGTTTGTTTGTTTTTGAGGCAGCATTTTTTTTTAAATAGCAGAACAACACAGTTTATATGCCTTCCAATGTCGCCGTTGTGCAGCAGATTTACTATCAAAATCATTTTGAAAAGGATCGACGCTGCAACACAAAGAAAACAAATTCATGCGTATTAAAAGGAGAACAACTCAATCACACGTTGCCACTTACATCTGATGAATCCCCCCTCCACTAATTTAATCTCTCAGGAATCTGGAGTTTCATGTCCTCCTTTTTAGCCGCCCTTCCTAACAAAGGTTATATAAACTAATCAGCCATAACAAGCATGAAACATGAGGAGAAAACCGAGGAAAAGACAATGGCATCACCCCATTTCATTCTTTCACGCTGTAATTGCGATTCAGCTAATTGACTTATCAGCGGAAAGCAGCTGAACAAAATTGCAGAAACACTTTCTGCTCTCCTTCAGCTTCTCACCTGGGCAATTAATGCATCGGATAATTAATTTTTCTGAGCCGACAGGACATGACGGGAGTTTCAATTAAAAGTTTGCCGTCCGTGGTGGCCGGGAGATCACAACAAAGCCGACACCTGCAGGAGTCGCTAGAAGAGTGGTGGATGTAGCAGACCTGTCACTGCCAAAAATAATAAATTGGCAAACTGGAGGAAGTGTGAGTTTGTCGTTTCATCTCATTACAGTCGACATTTTCATTTAATTTGACACACTGACTTGAAAGGCTTTATAAACATAATTGCATACCTTCAGAAAGAGTTTGCACTGATGCAAAATGAAGCATGTGATGTGCTCATACAAAACTAAATTTACAATTTAACACAAACTAATCATTTTTTTCTCCATAATTTGACACATTTGAACGTCCTGTAGACTTTTGTTCTTTAAAACCGACACTATCCAACTAGTTTTAACAGGAAAATGGCTTAAGTTTAATCCAATGAAGCCTTTGTGAGAATATGGAGGCTGTGAAGTGCCTCATCTGCATTTAAAGAAACCCCATCATAATCAGATTCAAACATCAGACATTAACTAAGTGAACTATTCCACGGAATATTAAGCAGCTTATTAACTATCCAGAATGACGGCAGCTCTAAATATACAACCAACTAAAAGAATAGAACATATCAAAGCACAGCCCTGAAACCCAGGGTCGCAACTACATATTATTTAGGTGGATGCGTCAGGGTGAAGGAGAGTAGAAAACATACGCTCGCTCTACCCTCCCCGCCCCCCTGAGACAAAGACACGTGAAAGGTAAAACTTGCTACATTTACCCCGTTATGTGCGCGAGGTGAAGGAGCGTAAGGCGCGCTGAAGTGGATGCGAGGGCATCATCGGCGCGCCGCCCCCTCCAGACGAGGTTTTGATGCCCCCTCTGGTGCAGCGCCCCTAAGCGTTGCATGCGCTGCATACCCACTTTTTGCACCACTGCTGAAACTACTTGATAATCTATTGCATAACATGCTACTGTAGCTTCCTCCTACTGACCAAACTGGAATAATTTTAATATGTGTTGATCTAAACCTTACTGCATGCCACACTTTTGTGATTTTTACTTACAAAATAAATCTGGATCTATGAATCATTTTCCCCTTTGCAGCAATGCACTACTTTGTATCAGCCAAACAAGCATGGATGATAATCTTCCCTCTTTAATCCCAATAATTTACACTTAAGCTTGAGGTTACAAGATGACAAAATGCAAAAAAAAAAAGGGGAGATTTTTTTTGTATAGATTTGGATTTGAGTCAAAAAAATCTGCAAATTACTTTTACCACCTGCCTCCTTTTTTTAATTCTAGAAAAAAAAATAAAAAATTAAATTTGTACCTGAGCATCGACGAGAAGGTGCCTCATCAGGTTCATGGACTTCTGCAGCGTCTCCTTCTCCGGAGGAGAGTAGGCCTGCTCCTCCTGTTCCAGGGATTTGGGCCTGGTCACCATAAAGCTTGCAATCTGGTCATTCAGACTGTTCAGCGACTGCACAGCTACAGGGAGACACGGACATAAAAATCATATATACTGACTTTATGTTTTTTTTTCTTTATTACAGCTTTTGTTTCTAATCCAGGGATGTTTACGAGCACCATGCTGCGAAAGAAAAAAAAAAAAAAAAAAAAAAAAGTCTTTCTTGCTTGTATTTCTGTAAATGTATTGTGAACATCTTATGGCACAGAAACAACAGCGACAACAAGCTAGTTTTCTGCTGTCACCGACATGATCTCTGGTTCAGAATGTTCCACTTCAGCCTGAGAGCCATCCTGTTTTTGTTTTCCTGTTCTCTCCCATGTGTGTCCCTGGCAAACCTCTCCTTCCAGGTTTCCTCTCCTTCATTAAAAACTCGCCACCCTTACTGTACTTCCTGCCCCCCCCTCCCTCTCTCTCTCCCTTTCCCTCTCATACACACTTCCTAAACACACTTCCCATTTACCACTGAGTGACCTCTGGTCTGCGAAGGGTCACGGCAAATATTTCTGGTGGAAATTCAGGATAGACGAAGGCGTGGAGGAACGGGTTTTTTCCATATCTTTGCGGGGGTTTAGCGAACATCTTTTGAATTTTACATGAGTTGCTACGCTAACCCCTCAAGTGTCATTATCCATCATCCCACTTCTTTCCAGCATTTACATTATTCTAAAGTTTTAGCCATGTCAGTCAGAAAGGAGGTTTAAAGATTGGCCATCTGTCCAGAGGTGATTTTATGCAAACTTTGAGCCATTAAATCCATTATGTCTCGCTAAAAACAATCCTCCGCTGGCACATTTCTGCCAAATAACGAAATGCAACCTGCCTAATCCCAGTGAGTAGGATGATTTGAGGCCAAGCAGCTGGATAAGGTATTTTCAGGATGCAAATGTAAAGCCTCTTTCAGACAAACAAAGAGAAAGGGAGAGGGAGAGAGAGAGAAAGAGAGAGAGAGCGAGAGAGAGCGAGAGAAATGGGAGACTGTGAGAGAGGCTAGATTAATGTGTTGCGCAACAACAAAATTCTATCACCGCTACGGCTGACATTTCCAAGCAAACAAGCTCCGAGGAGGAAATTTGACAAGTTGGGATTGAGGGCAGCACAAATAAGAAGGAAACGAAGGACCTGAAGAGGAAGCCCGTGTCCCTCCCCAAGGTGAGAGTCGGGCAGAAGTCAGAGTAATGAATATGTGAGCAGGGGCGTTTGTCGCCTGAATTTCAAGACACTTTAGTCAGTCCGAGTGTCTGATAAATCTCTTTAGTCATAAAAGATGGACCGTAGAACGTGCACAAGTGGGAGATTCGGCCTCAGCTTCATTTCATTTTTATTTAATTTGGGCTGATTAAAAGGCAAAATGCCACATATTCACTTTTTATGGGATATCAGCATTAATTCACCAATTCATAACAGCAGAATGCGTGTGGATCCGGTTTCAGTCGGGATTTGAGGGGTGCAATTCTTACTGCACAATCACAGTGCCCTCTACTTGGCAAGACTGGAAATCAAAGAACATCTCACAGAAAGGTGAAATGTTGAACGCAAAGAAAAATGACACCGAGAGCCTGCAACATTTCAACCACTTGGCTGCAAAGCAAAACAAAACGGTCCAATATGGTAATCAGTTCCTCTCCCCTTGTGACAGTAGGCTGGAGAACGCTGCATATTAGGTTCACCTACACAGTCCACTTCATCTTAAAACTAATCACTGCACCGACTTGTCTACAGCAAATTACAGACAAAAAAATGACAAAGAGATAAATGGCAAGCTTNAAAGAGTACAAGAAAGCAGATATGTACAACAGAGATTTAAACGACCTTCTTAGTGCAGCCTCTGTTTAGAAATATTTTAAAAGCCCAAAAAATTCACCAACACTTTGATATGTTTTTGAGCTAATTGTAGGATCTCAAAACCCTAACCCTAAGGACAGTGAAACATAAACTTTGACTCCTTTCAGTTGTAGCTGAAAGAGAAGAAAGGCTCCTTTTGAACCAAATTACCAAATTTCACCCTCATTTGTCACACTTTAGGATTGAACCAGGCGACAATGATGATGCGCGTTTGCTTCTGTGCCTCGCCGGTGATTGGACGAGAGGCTTTTAATACAGGTCTGCGAAGTCAGAGGACAGGCTGAGAGGGCAGATGGAACCCGGGTGATGCATTATGCATGGGTAAAAGAAACGTGCTCCGATGGGCCATCTGAGGCCGCAGGAGGAGAGAGAGCCAGACTGACCCAGCCAGACCCGTCACACATTTACTCCCCCCCTCCACCCAGTGAGACTGCTGCCTCCTCTTTGTGCTCCTCCACGACTCACGGCACGAATCCAGAGCCATCGGCTAACCAACGAGTAAGTCAGACATTAGCGTTTAGTCTTATCTCTCATCTCATGCATTTAATTTCATAAGCCTTTAACTTTTTCAATTTGTCAAACTGCAACCAAAATCCTCAACAAATCGAAGTGGTAGTCTTGTGGGTTATGCCTCTACCAGCGCTGCACGTCTAAAAAAATAACTATGTAAACATCAGTTTCAAAAGTCCTGAATTGGATTTTTAACTGGATTTTGTTTGGTTTATGGAGCTTTAGGATAATGTTTGGCAGAGGAATATAACTGTAACCATGTCACAGCATTCTGATATTGATCCTCTAAGAATGGTCAAGCTAAGAAAATCAATTTGCAGTACGCTCAATATGTATTTAAAAAATAAAAAAAATAAAACAGCAACCTTTTTTTTTTTTTTTTTTTTCCCTTGGAAAATTTCCTTCCAAGCAGTATCGATCATCTGCTGCAATTGTTCTCAAGGCTACCATTTTTGGTAAATGAATATCTGCCAGACACAAATACGGCGTCTTATTTGTTTTAGTGGTTTTGTTTTTTTGTTTTTTTTTTCTCTCCGAGTCGACAGCCGTGTCTGCAGCTCTCCACTCATGATTAAAGTGAAGTGGAGGTTGCAGGGGGTCAGACAGATCTTATTTATCTCCGTCTCTTCTTCGTGGCTCTCAAAGTCACCTTTAAACGGCCTCCTTGCACACCCCCTGTGCCCAAACCGCACCCTTCTCCCCTCCTCAGAGGAATCCCGCTCCCCCCACCCGTGATGACTGACAGCTCAACTAATGCAGTCGCAGCTGAGTACAGCATGGGGAAGAGAAATAGAGGGAGGGTCGGTAGAAAATGCTCAGCAGCCCATCTCCTCCCAGCTTGACTGGAGGATACACACCAGATGGGCCTTCGGTGTGGATGGAGGATCCACGTGAAGCAGCTCTGCAGTGAGCCATGGCCAGACGGACAATAGCAGTAAATAAACTCCAGTGGTGCGTCAGGAGGCTCCAGTTCGAGATGGAGAGATTTGATTTAAGACTCTGAATGTGTTTTAATCACGCAGTTTGGTCAGTGGGGTGCCTTATGATTCTGGACTTCAGTGAGGGGCAGCATAGAAGTTAGGAACTCCACTTACGAAGACTATTAAAAAAAAATAAAATTAAAGATCTAGAGCTAAATGGCTCCGTTACACCAAATTGACATTTTAATGCGACGTTCCTGCATCAGGGGGGAAAAAAAGGAGGAAAATCTAACCTGTGTACGGAATTGTTGCATCAAGGCTCGTCCATGAGCTTCATGCTAACATTACTGTAAAGCTTGTAAATGGCCAGCTATTTGAATCTGTGTCATAATTAAAGGAGAGCTAAATTCATAATAATCATTATGAATCGTCCGTCTATACGCACTTATCCGTACAGAGCGTCAGTGGGGCTGGTAGCTACATTTAGAGGTCATTGAGCTGAATACACACCAGACGGGTCACTAGTCCATCACAGGGGAACACAGAGACCCACAGGACACACAACCATTCACACACACACACTCTCACCTAAAAGCAATTTAAGAAACCAATTAACCTATTACGAATCATTATAAATCATTTAGTTTCATCTCAGTCTCGTTGCCGTTATTCGTGTATCTTTTCTTTTTACACCATCGACACAGCCCCCATAGAAGAGGCTGGGCACTGCGAACTACACAGCCTTTTAATTGTTTCGTCATCGAGACACCAGCTGCTTAATATTCCATGGAGCCGTTTGATTTGAGGAAACCAAAAGGGCATGAATGCCAATTGACACTGGCTGATGACACATTACCTGCACGAGAAGAATGATGCTCAGAGGAGAAAGACTGCAGGCGGAATACCTGAGAGAGAGTAAATTAACAGCCACCGTGGCTACCTGTCTTTTGGAGGAAGAATGAAAGAGTGACACTGATAAGGTGAAAATAGGAAGGAGCATTCAGGGTCACCAGCAGTCACTCAGTAGTCTCTGCATGCCTCGTCTTCAGGCCTGCAGTTGATTTTCAATTGACTGAGACCAAAACTGTTTTGTAACGTTCAACGATAATGAATAGAGAAGTTTGTTTGTTTTTGAGGCAGCATTTTTTTTTAAATAGCAGAACAACACAGTTTATATGCCTTCCAATGTCGCCGTTGTGCAGCAGATTTACTATCAAAATCATTTTGAAAAGGATCGACGCTGCAACACAAAGAAAACAAATTCATGCGTATTAAAAGGAGAACAACTCAATCACACGTTGCCACTTACATCTGATGAATCCCCCCTCCACTAATTTAATCTCTCAGGAATCTGGAGTTTCATGTCCTCCTTTTTAGCCGCCCTTCCTAACAAAGGTTATATAAACTAATCAGCCATAACAAGCATGAAACATGAGGAGAAAACCGAGGAAAAGACAATGGCATCACCCCATTTCATTCTTTCACGCTGTAATTGCGATTCAGCTAATTGACTTATCAGCGGAAAGCAGCTGAACAAAATTGCAGAAACACTTTCTGCTCTCCTTCAGCTTCTCACCTGGGCAATTAATGCATCGGATAATTAATTTTTCTGAGCCGACAGGACATGACGGGAGTTTCAATTAAAAGTTTGCCGTCCGTGGTGGCCGGGAGATCACAACAAAGCCGACACCTGCAGGAGTCGCTAGAAGAGTGGTGGATGTAGCAGACCTGTCACTGCCAAAAATAATAAATTGGCAAACTGGAGGAAGTGTGAGTTTGTCGTTTCATCTCATTACAGTCGACATTTTCATTTAATTTGACACACTGACTTGAAAGGCTTTATAAACATAATTGCATACCTTCAGAAAGAGTTTGCACTGATGCAAAATGAAGCATGTGATGTGCTCATACAAAACTAAATTTACAATTTAACACAAACTAATCATTTTTTTCTCCATAATTTGACACATTTGAACGTCCTGTAGACTTTTGTTCTTTAAAACCGACACTATCCAACTAGTTTTAACAGGAAAATGGCTTAAGTTTAATCCAATGAAGCCTTTGTGAGAATATGGAGGCTGTGAAGTGCCTCATCTGCATTTAAAGAAACCCCATCATAATCAGATTCAAACATCAGACATTAACTAAGTGAACTATTCCACGGAATATTAAGCAGCTTATTAACTATCCAGAATGACGGCAGCTCTAAATATACAACCAACTAAAAGAATAGAACATATCAAAGCACAGCCCTGAAACCCAGGGTCGCAACTACATATTATTTAGGTGGATGCGTCAGGGTGAAGGAGAGTAGAAAACATACGCTCGCTCTACCCTCCCCGCCCCCCTGAGACAAAGACACGTGAAAGGTAAAACTTGCTACATTTACCCCGTTATGTGCGCGAGGTGAAGGAGCGTAAGGCGCGCTGAAGTGGATGCGAGGGCATCATCGGCGCGCCGCCCCCTCCAGACGAGGTTTTGATGCCCCCTCTGGTGCAGCGCCCCTAAGCGTTGCATGCGCTGCATACCCACTTTTTGCACCACTGCTGAAACTACTTGATAATCTATTGCATAACATGCTACTGTAGCTTCCTCCTACTGACCAAACTGGAATAATTTTAATATGTGTTGATCTAAACCTTACTGCATGCCACACTTTTGTGATTTTTACTTACAAAATAAATCTGGATCTATGAATCATTTTCCCCTTTGCAGCAATGCACTACTTTGTATCAGCCAAACAAGCATGGATGATAATCTTCCCTCTTTAATCCCAATAATTTACACTTAAGCTTGAGGTTACAAGATGACAAAATGCAAAAAAAAAAAGGGGAGATTTTTTTTGTATAGATTTGGATTTGAGTCAAAAAAATCTGCAAATTACTTTTACCACCTGCCTCCTTTTTTTAATTCTAGAAAAAAAAATAAAAAATTAAATTTGTACCTGAGCATCGACGAGAAGGTGCCTCATCAGGTTCATGGACTTCTGCAGCGTCTCCTTCTCCGGAGGAGAGTAGGCCTGCTCCTCCTGTTCCAGGGATTTGGGCCTGGTCACCATAAAGCTTGCAATCTGGTCATTCAGACTGTTCAGCGACTGCACAGCTACAGGGAGACACGGACATAAAAATCATATATACTGACTTTATGTTTTTTTTTCTTTATTACAGCTTTTGTTTCTAATCCAGGGATGTTTACGAGCACCATGCTGCGAAAGAAAAAAAAAAAAAAAAAACAAAACTGTCTTTCTTGCTTGTATTTCTGTAAATGTATTGTGAACATCTTATGGCACAGAAACAACAGCGACAACAAGCTAGTTTTCTGCTGTCACCGACATGATCTCTGGTTCAGAATGTTCCACTTCAGCCTGAGAGCCATCCTGTTTTTGTTTTCCTGTTCTCTCCCATGTGTGTCCCTGGCAAACCTCTCCTTCCAGGTTTCCTCTCCTTCATTAAAAACTCGCCACCCTTACTGTACTTCCTGCCCCCCCCTCCCTCTCTCTCTCCCTTTCCCTCTCATACACACTTCCTAAACACACTTCCCATTTACCACTGAGTGACCTCTGGTCTGCGAAGGGTCACGGCAAATATTTCTGGTGGAAATTCAGGATAGACGAAGGCGTGGAGGAACGGGTTTTTTCCATATCTTTGCGGGGGTTTAGCGAACATCTTTTGAATTTTACATGAGTTGCTACGCTAACCCCTCAAGTGTCATTATCCATCATCCCACTTCTTTCCAGCATTTACATTATTCTAAAGTTTTAGCCATGTCAGTCAGAAAGGAGGTTTAAAGATTGGCCATCTGTCCAGAGGTGATTTTATGCAAACTTTGAGCCATTAAATCCATTATGTCTCGCTAAAAACAATCCTCCGCTGGCACATTTCTGCCAAATAACGAAATGCAACCTGCCTAATCCCAGTGAGTAGGATGATTTGAGGCCAAGCAGCTGGATAAGGTATTTTCAGGATGCAAATGTAAAGCCTCTTTCAGACAAACAAAGAGAAAGGGAGAGGGAGAGAGAAAGAGAGAGAGAGCGAGAGAGAGCGAGAGAAATGGGAGACTGTGAGAGAGGCTAGATTAATGTGTTGCGCAACAACAAAATTCTATCACCGCTACGGCTGACATTTCCAAGCAAACAAGCTCCGAGGAGGAAATTTGACAAGTTGGGATTGAAGGCAGCACAGATAAGAAGGAAACGAAGGACCTGAAGAGGAAGCCCGTGTCCCTCCCCAAGGTGAGAGTCGGGCAGAAGTCAGAGTAATGAATATGTGAGCAGGGGCGTTTGTCGCCTGAATTTCAAGACACTTTAGTCAGTCCGAGTGTCTGATAAATCTCTTTAGTCATAAAAGATGGACCGTAGAACGTGCACAAGTGGGAGATTCGGCCTCAGCTTCATTTCATTTTTATTTAATTTGGGCTGATTAAAAGGCAAAATGCCACATATTCACTTTTTATGGGATATCAGCATTAATTCACCAATTCATAACAGCAGAATGCGTGTGGATCCGGTTTCAGTCGGGATTTGAGGGGTGCAATTCTTACTGCACAATCACAGTGCCCTCTACTTGGCAAGACTGGAAATCAAAGAACATCTCACAGAAAGGTGAAATGTTGAACGCAAAGAAAAATGACACCGAGAGCCTGCAACATTTCAACCACTTGGCTGCAAAGCAAAACAAAACGGTCCAATATGGTAATCAGTTCCTCTCCCCTTGTGACAGTAGGCTGGAGAACGCTGCATATTAGGTTCACCTACACAGTCCACTTCATCTTAAAACTAATCACTGCACCGACTTGTCTACAGCAAATTACAGACAAAAAAATGACAAAGAGATAAATGGCAAGCTTCTTCTCAAATATATCTAATGTTAGTCTGAAACATTAGAACAGAAGAAATACGAGATAAAGATGTCATTGCAAAAAAACATGTCAAGTGGTCAAGATAAAAAAAAACAAAAAAAAAAAACAAGAGGCTTACATGGATTATATGGCTGTCATAACATTTTGCAGCTTGTATTTTAATTTATCCAAATATAAGCCAATTAGGCAAGAAAATGTCTCTAGGTTGGCCTCAACTTTATTTCCTTTTTATTTAGTGACACATTAGACAAAATGAAAATCAAAAACATTCATTAAAGTAGCTAACTTTAGCCACAAGTAGTTAAACGGGCAAACATAAATCAGGATTTCTTGATTTTTGTCTTGCATTTCTTTACAGCACTTTGGAAATCTGCAGCAAATCACGTGACCTAAAACGTAAAGACAATAAAATCGTTGAAATGTGATTCTGAAAATCAGATTTTCTTCACTGCGAATAACATGAAAGCAATTTCAACAGGGTATATAACATTAACGCAAAGTACAACATATCGATCAAATTAAAATCTATGGTCATTGATCACAAAAAGCTGCACTGTGTGCCAAAATCAATACCACTATTTTGTTTAAATGAACCATAACCCTTGAAATGCTGACCTTTACCCTACATATTGATTATCCAACAATGATTGCCTTTCTGGTCATCACTAAGCCTCTGAAGCAACAAGTTACAACTGTATGATCTAAAAGTGTAAGTTAATTGGCCAAGTATTAATCAACTGAATGCAGCACAATCAGTATTATAAGATGTACAACAAAAGGTATTGGGAATCTTTGCACAAATGTGCTAATGGACATTGAAATTTCTTGTAACTTAATTATTTTTAAAATGAAGTAGTCAGCACTGCAACTAGGTTACTTTTAAAACAAGTACAGATAACTTGTTTGGTAACTGTGGCAACACTGGCGACTAGAGATCCAAAAGATGTCACCGCCTTCAACAAGAATGGAAAATACAACAAACTATAGAGAGTGTCATTCTGCATCTTCATGTAAAGCCCAAAATAGATTTCACCTGCAGCTTGCCTTCAGCAAATATGAAACTAATGACAGAGAGCCAGAGGCATAGGCTGAAAGGTCTGTACAAAGAAAAAGAATATCTATAAAGTTTAAATTTGAACTTCATGTCATTTATTTTACTTGAATATTTTGAACACAAACGTCAATTCACCCAATTACAAAGAACTGAGGACCGAGTGCTAATATGTTCTCATTTCATTACACCAAACAGAAAAAGGTGCACAACCAATCAGAGTTGAGAGATAAAACAAAAAACTTGGAGAAATTATTACTTTCTTCTTGCAGATGATGTCATCGTTTATATCGGTTCAGGTGTGCACTGCCAAAAGTGAACCTGCTGCCGTAGGACGTAGAGTTTATAGCCGTTCAATTGTACGTTTAGAAAATGCACAAAAAATAAATCTGGCTAACCGATCACCTCAGTTTGTTCGGTCAACATATCAAAACAAAACGGAATACTTAGATGCTAAATGTTTTATTTCTGAAGGGTCATTCAACATTTTCTACTAAAAAATATGTTGAAGTAAAACAGCTTTAATTGTCTTGATAGACTTTGTTTTACATCATTGTATTTAACAGCCACGTCTATTGTGAAAGCTAATACCTTTCACAATGGTTTTACAGTTTTTCCCCCACCATACATAAGCTCAAATCTAAGTTGCAAAATTCAAACAACCAGATCTGTAGAATAATATCTACAGAAGAAACGCATGAAAAACATCGCAAAAAAACATTTCAAGAGGTCAAGAAAAAATAAAAACGACAGACTTTAAAAGATTATATTTTGTGGCAGTCATAACATTTTAGTTTTTTGACTCCAAACTGTTCCTGAGAGGACAAGCCATTACCAGTGCTATCCAATACTGCCCCCTATTGGCAAAAGTCAAGATAAAACAGTGAATAACATGCTCTTGCATCATTTTGTCGCACCACAAGATGAATGAAAATTAAAAAAAAAAAAAATGGAAATCTTTGATCAGACAATTATGTTTTGGCTCCCTGACAATTTATATAAAGCATTGCAATAAATTGTAATAAGATGCATGTACAGATTTGTTCTTCACATTTGTAGGACTGCAAGTTTCTTGGTAGACGACATGCATAATTATGAAAATCTGGTCTCTATAACAATGTGAAACCTCTAAAAACGCAATCAAATAAATAAAATCGACCATGTATTACTGAATGTTTATGTGTAATATAATATCAGAAGGGCAGTCTTTTAATTAAAAGCAGTTCATTATGATTATAATCATTAGCAAGGACGACAGTTGGCATAATTATAAATATATTTCCCATGTTAATTTTTACTAAAGTATCAAAAAAAAAACCCTTACACGTTTGTTTTTGAAAAAATGCTAATTATTCCTGCATGACAAATTGATAAGGCACAATATGTCACGGGAGAGATTTTACCTTTCACGATTAAATAACACGTTATCTTTCTACGGCGGATACGTGCCGACACATTATGCAGCCGCAAATCCACGTAACGCCACCCTGCCGCCGATACCCACATGAAATTTTCACGGTGGGGATGAAGACAGAGAGATGGTGCAGGCGGAGAGAAAGCACACATCGCTGGCTTGGTGGAACTGAACCCCCCCCGGGGGCCCGGCAGCTGTGAATCGGCGAGCAGAACCCTCATCTCCACAGAGCTCATTAAACCCCACTAATCGTATCTGTTACTGCTGTACGGGGTGGAATAAAAGCAAAGCAGCAGATATGGGATGTGCTTTTCCTGGAGGTGTAGGGCTGTGCACTTCAAAACGCTAGGTGGGTGTGTGTGTGTGTGCTTACATGTGGGTGTATTTATGTGTGTGAGTGCATGTTTGATAGAGAAATCTGGCAGTGGTTCGCACCCCCCCCAAATTTTTTTCCCTCCAGCACAAAACGCCTCCCCCTCTTCAAATCCTCCCCCCCCCCCCTTTCCTCTTCCCAATCTTCCATGTGGTTTGTTCTTCT